>NW_006287807.1:11223-27348 GCF_000327345.1 Myotis davidii
CCGGTGTTTTTTTTAAAGAATAACTTATAGGAAATCAACAGTAGAGGACAACAAGGAGAATCAAATCAGCAATTTTGAATATGACAAAGCAAAAAACACCCAATCAGAAGAGCAAAAAGAAAAAAGAATCCAAAAATATGAAGATAGTGTAAGGAGCCTCTGGAACAAGTTCAAGCATACCAACATTCGCATTTTAGGGATGCCAGAAGGAGAAAAGAGAGAGAGAGCAAGATATTAAAACCCATTTGAAGAAATAATGGCAGAAAACTTCTGTTATCTGGTGAAAGAAATGGACTTACAAGTCCAAGAAGCACAAAGAGTCCCAAACAAGATGAACCCAAAGAGACCCACACAAAGACACATTAAAATTAATGCCAAGGGCTAAAGACCAAGAGAATCTTAAAAGCAGCAAGAGAAAAACAGTTAGTTACCTTCAAGGGAGAACCCATACTGATTTCTCAACAGAAACTATGTAGGCCAGAAGGGAGTGGCAAGAAATATTCCAAGTGATGAATAGCAATGACCTATAACCAAGATTACTCTACCAGCAAAGCTATCATTTAGAATTGAAGGGCAGATAAAGAGCTTTCGGGACAAGAAGAAGACTAAAGGAGTTTATTACCTTCAAACCAGTATTACATCAAATGTGGAATTCTTTAAGGAGAGGAAGAAGAAGAAAAAGATAAAAAATATGAACAACAAAAAAGTAATAAATACATTATCAACAATTGAATCTAAAAATCAAAATAGATGAATAATAAATCTAATGAACAGAATAAACTGGTGAATAAAATAGAATCAGAGGCATGGAAGTGGAACAGACTGAAGGTTCTTGGAGGGAAGGGGGTGGAGGGGTGGGAAGAGATGAAATAAAGATCTTATATGTATATGCATTACCTATGGACATGGATAGTGGGGTGGCAAAGGCCTGGGGCAGGGTGGGAGCCCGGTGGAGGTGGGCAATGGGGAGAAATAAGAGGGACTCTCAACAATAAAGATTTTTTTAAAAAGCCCTAGCCAATTTGGCTCAGTGGATAGAGCTTAGGCCTGTGGACTGAAGGGTCCCAGGTTCTATTCCGGTCAAGGGCACATATCCAGGTTGTGGGCTCAATCCCCAGTAGGGGGTATGCAGAAGGCAACCAGTCAATGATTCTCTCTCATCATTGATGTTTTTATCTCTCCCTCTCCTTTCCTCTTTGAAATCTCTCTCTCTATATATATATTTTATAAATATATATAGAGAGAGTTTAGAAACATCGATGGGAGAGAAACATCGATCAGCTGACTCCTGCACACCTCCCATTGGGGTTGTGCCCGCAACCAAGGTACTCTTTCAGAGTTTCAGTTTCACAAATATTTTATAAAATATTTTTAAAAAAGGAATCCTATGTTCGGCAAGAATGCTCTTCAAAACTGAGAGAGAAATTAAGACATTCCTAGATAAACGAAAGCTGAGGGAGTTTGTCATGTCTTTTTAAACCTGTCCTGCAAGAAACCCTAAATGGAGTCCTACAGGTTGAAATGAAGGACACTAGACAGTAACTCAGCGCTATAGGAAGAAATAAAGAGCTCAGTGAAGTTAAATACAGGGGCAATTATAAAAGCTAGTACTAATGTAACTTCAGTTTGTAACAATGCTTTCTGTTTTCTACATGATTTAAGAGACTATACCTTAAAAATTATTAGTCTAAAAGCCAGTATCACCTTAACTTTTGTTCGTAACTCCACATTTCGTTTTCTGCATAACTTGAGTCTAATGCAAAAATTATTAGGCTATGTTTTTGGGACACAATGTATAAAAATTCACAATGTAATTTTGTGACATCAGTAACTAAAAGTCAGTGGGGATGGAGCTGTACAAGGGCAGAGTTTTAAATTATGTTGAATTTAAGCTAGTTTGATTTCAAATTAGAGTGTTATAATTTTAGGATGTTAAATGTAATCCCCACGGTAACCACAAAGGAAATACCTATAGAATATATACCATAGGAAATGTAAAGGGAATTAAAACATTTTACTGCAGCCTGGTTAGTGTGGCTCAGTGGTTATGCATCAACCTATGAACCGGAATTCACGGTTCGAATCCCAGTCAGGGCATATGCCCAGATTGTAGGTTTGATCCCCAGTGTGGGGCATGCAGGAGACAGCCAATCAATGATTCTCTCTCATCATTGATGTTTCTCTCTCTACATCTCTCTTCCTCTCTGAAATCAATAAAAATATATTTTAAAAAAAACACTTTACTGCAACAAAAAATCAACAAAACTCAAGAAAGATAGTAATATGGGAAATGAGGGACAAAAAAGCTATAAGCCATATAGAAAACAAATAGCAAAATGGCTGAAACCGGTTTGGCTCAGTGGATAGAGCGTCGGCTTGCGGACTGAAAGGTCCCAGGTTCGATTCCGGTCAGGGGCATGTACCTGGGTTGCGGGCACATCCCCAGTGGTGGGTGTGCAGGAGGCAGCTGATCGATGTTTCTAACTCTATCTCTCTCCGTCTCTCTCCCTTCCTCTCTGTAAAAAATCAATAAAATATATTTTAAAAAAAATAGCAAAATGACAAAAGTAAGTCCAACTTACCAGTAGTTAAGTATAAATGGATTAAACTCTCCACTCAAAAGACAGAGATTGGCAGAATAGATTCAAAAACATGATCCTCCCTGGCCGGTGTGACTCCGTTGATTGAGCATGTACCAAGAGTTTGCCGGTTCAATACCCTGTCAGGGCACAAGCCCAGGTTGTGGGCTCAGGGTTGTGCAGGAGGCAGCCAATCAATGTTTCTTTCTCTCCTTCTCCCTTCCTCTCTCTCTAAAATCAATTTAAAAAAACATATTTTTTAAAAAATGATCCAATTATATGCTATCTACAAGAAACTCACTTTACATCAAAGACACAAATATCTTGAAGGTGAAAAGATGGTAAAAAATATCCCATGCAAATAGTAACTACATACCAGTATTATTCACAATCATAAAATGTGGAAGCAACCCACGGTCCACTGACAGATGAATGGTTATGCAAAATGTGGTATATTTACAAATTGGAATGTTATTTGGCCTTAAAAAGCAAGGAAATTCTGACATATGCTATAAGATGAGTGAACCTTGAGGATATTATGCCTAGTGAAATAAGCCAGTCACAAAAAGACACAGTATATAATTCTACTTACCAGGTATATGACATTCCCTAAGTAGTCAAATTCATAAAGAAAGTGGTGGGTGTCAGGGGTGGGGGAGAGAGGAATGGAGAGCTATTATTTTGTGAGTTCAGAGTTTCAGTTTCACAAGCTGAGAAGAGTTCTGGATATAAATGGTGTCATGGCTGCACAACAATATGAATGGACTTAATGCCACTACGCTGTAGACTTAAAATACTTAAGATGACAAGCATCATATAATGTGTATTTTACTACAATAGGAAAAGAAGGGACATCCCTACCAAGCTAAGCAAGAGAAGGCTGATGTGGAGAGTATAAAATCAATGAAGGGAAATGGCAAGAATGTGATAGAAGGAATATCTTAGCCAGTTGTTTTCTAAGTCTTTATTTTTTGTCACTCTTACTCTGAATTTGGAAAATAAGCTTGAGGCCCCAGACAGAGGAGAATTTCATGAAACCTGTATATAAACATGTAGGGCAACTCAGTGTTTGTGGTGATAAGATTATTTCACAAATCACTAAAGGACTTTAAAAAATATCATTCAGGGAAATTTTATTTATGGTGTGTGTGTGTGTGTGTGTGTGTGTGTGTGTGTGTGTGAAGGTATTAAGAACATTTAAGAAAATTTAAGAGTTTATTCTGTTTTCAAAAACCAATCTACCTAAATACTTCATTTTTCCTTTGAAGTATTTTATTTTCATGGTATTAACAGGTTTTTTCATTCTTAAGATAAAATAACACTGTTCCACTGTTAATATGTGATTTTAGCATTTAAAATATGCAAGCCAGGCCCTAACTGGTTTGGCTCAGTGGATAGAGCATTGGCCTTTGGACTAAAAGGTCCCAGGTTCGATTCC
Organism: Myotis davidii; assembly: GCF_000327345.1. Lineage (NCBI taxonomy): Eukaryota > Metazoa > Chordata > Mammalia > Chiroptera > Vespertilionidae > Myotis > Myotis davidii. The sequence continues at coordinate 15,241 of NW_006287807.1, forward strand.
GGCCAAGGGCATGCACCTTGGTTGCGGGCACAACCCCAATGGGAGGTGTGCAGGAGTCAGCTGATCGATGTTTCTCTCCCATCGATGTTTCTAACTCTCTATCCCTCTCCCTTCCTCTCTGTAAAAAAATCAATAAAATATGAAAAAAATAAAATAAAATATGCAAGCCAGTGTATCCAAACTTGACATAGTTTCTAGGATGCTTAAAATGTAATTAGGCTGTTATGAGAATCAAATAAGGCAAAAACATTTAAAACACTTAGGAAAACATAAATTACTGAATAAATACAAGGTATACATTTTGTTCTAGATATGGTTATAAATCTAATTTTGGAAGAAACAAGTCTTATAAAATGCAAACTTGTAAAATAAAGTATGGAGTTGGGTATAATGCACAATAAATTAATTTTCATTTTACTTCAATTAAGTAATCATTATAATTCATTTATATAAATATGCAGGTGCTGGGTCTACACATAAAATAAAATTGAGGTTTCTATAAATTCTGAACAGAAAATGAAACAGCAATGATTTTTTTCAGGAAAAGAAAAATTAGAGTTTTTAAAATAATGAATACAAAAATAAGTGAATAACCCCTATTATTAATATGGAAACAGGAGAAGGAGGCATTTGCTGAACAACTATCAGTTCTTCTTATTGTCCTTCACCCCAAGCCACAGAAATAAAGCCGCATCAAGAACGTGATATTTGGAAAACTGATATGACTGTTGTTTTCTGATTAGTCATGTTGCATTCGCTTTGCTTTAAAAGCTAACATGTTATTTTCTGTGATTAGAAGGAAGGCATCTTCTGCAGGGATAACTTTTCAATGATACTTTCTGTGCAACAAAAATCAAAATGGACCCTTAGACAACTACACTCTTCTTGTGAATGCCAGCTTTCCACTGAGTTAACTGAGCATGAAAATAAATTGAGCTTAGTGTTTGTGGTGATGAGATTGTGCACACAACATACTCACAAATCCTCATTTGTATACATTCTCAATTTAGGGAAAGGAAATCAAATGACAAAATTTCCACATATAACAGCTATGTGATATCCACAAAATTGGAGAAAAATCTGTATATGAATTTTGGCCACTGAAGAAACGTGGAGATAGGAGGAAAAGACAACTTACATCTTATGTAATCATTCATTCAACCAACAAGCATTTATTGATTGCCTAGTATTGTGCCAGGCACAGTCCAGCTGGGGATACAATATGAACAATAAAGACAAGGACCCTGCTCTCACAGGATTTGAAAAGGACTTTAAATTTATCTCATATAAGCTTTAACCAGACACTTAAGCCCCCTTTAAAGCAATATCCTCATTAAGTTGTTGCAAAAACTGTGGATTAGCTTGCTCAGCATCCCTTCTATTTCTTTCCTTCAATAAAGATGTGTGGTCCAGCTTCCAGGTACTGGGTACTGTTTAGAAAACTGCTAGGGATAGAGCAGGAAGCAAAACAGTTAAAAAATTACTTCCCTCCTGACTGCTAAAGCTAGAATGTTAGACTCCTTTGCAGCTAGAGTTCCATATGGGACTTAGTTTCTGCCAATCAGAGGTATTCACATGAAACATAAATTTGTAACTGGATTAAGTGGGGACAGATGGGCAGAGCATGAGGCATCCACTTGTTCCTCCAAGTTCAGCTACAGCTTGACCCATCTACTCTTTCAATCATTTTATAAATTAGTTAATGCCTGGTTTTAAAAAATCCCTGTGCAACTGAGCACAGATGAATACAATATTCCTAACCTAGTATTTGTGCCCACTGTTTAGCAGAAATTCCTCCCTGCTGATAGGAAGGTACGAGCCTACAATTCTGATTGCTCACATAACAAAAGACAAAAGATGAAAACTAAATTCCCATTTTTTCCCTTGTGTTTTCTCTTTCCAACATGGGCCAAATGTATTTTTTAAAATCTGAAATTTATACTAACTCATACTATTAATTTTATCTTTCCTGTTATAAATTGCATGAATTGTTGAATTCTTAAACTGAACTCTTGATTCCGACATAAAGAAATCCTATATAATAAAGAGCTAATATGCAAATGGTCATCACACCCTCAAGCCCTTGCACCCTTGGGGTCTCGCACCCTCACACTGGGGCCATAGGACCTCAGGTCAGGCAGTGGGACCTGAGGCTACAACCCCCACCCCGGTGTCAGGCCAGGGAACCTGAGGCCATGCCCCCGACCCAGCACCGGGCCAAGGGACCGGAGGCTGCAACCCCCTCCTGGTGGGGCTTGACTGGGGACCTGAGACTGCACTCCCTTCCCTGTGGGGCTTGACGGGGTTGGAACCAGCTGGGTCTGGGTCTCGTGCAATTTTGAGGCACGTGCGGATGGGCAGGGACTTGACTCTGGGTCCCATGGCACAGCCCAGACTCTGACAAGAGGGAGATTTTCATATACATTTTACTAATTTTCTTTCATCTCTGACACTTCTATTATAGAGAAAGGGCAAATAGCAATGTTAAAATACTTCCTCTAATTAATTCCCTTTTAATGTGCACGAATTTTGTGCACCGGGCCACTAGTAAGTTATAAAGAATATGATTATTTGACAAGTGTATGCCTGAGGTCAGAAATCTGTATGTAAAGAGAGCTGGCTATATAAATGAAATGATAAGAAATCATGGATATACCATTTAGCCATAAATATTTCTAAGCTTTAAAAGTCATTAAAAATGTAACTCTTATAGCTTCATTTGAAAACTGATGTTTTTATTTTAGGAATCTGTTTTTGCAGGATAAAATGTTCCTTTAAGTCTAAAGTTAAAATAACACCATGCAGGTGTTTATAATTTAATCATAGCAAGCTTTATTCATAAAGAGATAAGATACTTTAATCACACATGAGGCTGTGACATGCTTGTTGAAATTGGACAAATTTCAGATTTCAAATATGATACTTTATTTTGTAAAACACTTGGAAAATGGGCCAAGAACGTTTCTTCAGTGAAAGTAGAAAAGGTGGAATGCAAATCCTTAAGAGCCATCCTATATAATAAAAGCGTAATATGCTAAGTGTCCAATCATCCATTCAATCAAAGAGTAATATGCTAATGATATGCTAAGGCCTCTCAACCGCTTGCTATGATGTGCACTGACCACCATGGGGCAGACATTCGACTGGTCAACCGGTCGCTATGACATGCACTGACCACTAGGGGGCAGACACTCCAACTGGTAGCTTAGCTTGCTGCTGGGGTCTGGCTGATCGGGACTGAGCAAGATGGGCCAGACATGCTCTGGAGCTCTCCCATAGTCCCTCCCCGGCTGGCCAACCTCCCATGTCCCTCCCTGGTCCTGATCATGCACTGGTGGGATCCCTCGCCTGGCCTGTACCTCCTTGCAATCTGGGACCCCTCGAGGGATATTGGAGAGCCTGTTTTGGCCCGATCCCACAGGCCATGCCAAGGGACCCATTGGAGCACGAATTCATGCACTGGGCCTGTAGTTTAAGAATATTTAAGAACTAGAGGCCCAGTGCATGAAATTCATCCACTGGTGGGGGCATGCCTCAGCCCGGCCTGCGCCCTTCTGCAGTCTGGGAGCCCTCGGGGGATGTCCGACTGCCACAGAGGCGGGAGAGGCTCCCACTGTGTTTGCCAGTTGTAAGCCTGGCTCAGGGCTTCTAGATGAGTGGCACTCCCCCTGTGGGAGCGCATTGACCATTGGGGGCAGTTCCTATATGGAGTGTCTGCCCCCGGTGGTTAGTGTGTGTCATAGTGGCCAGTCGTTCTGCTATTCGGTCGATTTGCATATTAGCCTTTTATTATATAGGATAATTTTTAATCACCTGATTCGTTAAATTGAGATAGAAAATTCAGCTTTGTAGGTATTATAAGATGGGGTAGGTTAATTGCTTTCAGAACAAGTTTGGAAGTGGTTCTGCAAGATGGTAAATAAATGAGTTAGATGGTTTCCTTATTTTGATTTTCAGTTCTATCAAACTTGTAGGAACTCTTGACCCATTTGGCAAACAGTAATGTTTTCCTTTTCAAACTCCCACATTACAATGCTTTCATGACTATATCACAGTCTTTCTAAAATAATCATATTTGTGTATCGCCTCCCCCATATCTATCTAATCTATCTAATAATAGGATAATGTGCAAATTGGTCGGGATGCCGTCACGTAATGACCGATCAGCAGGCTGCGTCCCTGCCCCCTGTGCCGGCCTGGAGACATGAGGTTTGCATCCCTGACCCCAGTAACGGGCCTCAGGATGTGAGACTCGCGTCCCCGTCCCCTGCACCGGCCCGGAGACAGGAGGCTCACATCCCCAACCCTGGCAACGGGCCCTGGAATGTGAGGTTCGCATCCTCGACCCCAGCAACGGGCCCTGGGATGTGAGGCTCGCGTCCCTGTCCCTGGCAATGGGCCCCGGGATGTGAGGCTCACATCCTTGCCCCCTCCACTGGCCCGGAGATATGAGACTCACGTCCCCAACCCTGGCAACAGGCCCCGGGCCCCGGGCCTTGGGATGTGAGGCTCTGGTCCCTGCCCCCTGCGCCAGCCCGGAGACAGGAGGCTCACATTCCTGACACTGGCAATGGGCCCCAGGACGTGAAGCTCGCGTCCCCACCCCCCTGCACCAGCCCAGGGGTCTGCACACCTCCACCACAGGCCCAGGCGGGGGTCCACAGGCCAGGGGAGGGCAGTTGGGGGTGATCAGGCCAGCAGGGGAGAAGTTAGGCCTCATCAGGCCGATAGGGGAGCGGTTAGGAGGCAATCAGGCTGGCAGGCAGGTGAGCAGTTAGGAGCCCGTGGTCCCGGATTGTGAGAGGGATGTCGGGGTGGTCCCAGATTGGAGAGGGTGCAGGCCAGGCTGAGGGACAGCCCCTCCCCCCATGCACGAATTTTGTGCACCGGGCCTCTATTAAGTTTATAAGCTGCTGAAAGAGTTACCATCTGAATACCCATTTCAGAGCATTGCAAAGTATGTATCAATAAACACTGGATGATAAAGATAAAAGTCTTTATGTAAATTAAACCCTTAAATATCAAAATTCAAGTCCCAGCTGGGCAACAAATTCAGCAGCAATGCTGGGCAGGTTGAACCATGTCTCTGAGTCATGAAATACCCAAGTCCCTGGTTAGCCTTCCTGGAAGAATCTTTTGGGTCCTAGAGCCCCAGCATTGCTAACCATTTTTGAGTAGGCAAAGGTGGAATGGCTTGTATCAGAAAGTATTTGTCATGTGCACAGTGTAGCACTCATAGTGGGCACCATGAGAGCTGGGATATAACAGGAAGGTGGAAGTAGGGCACCAAGAGTGATGGTGACATAATAAATGGGGGTGCGGTCAACCTAAAGCACTCTTTTTTTTTTTTTTTAAATATATTTTATTGATTTTTCACAGAGAGAAAGGGAGAGAGATAGAGTTAGAAAAAAAAAAACTCCAAGGCCCCCAAACTACACACACACACACACACACACACACACACACACACACACACACACACACACTGTGCAGGCCAAAGAAAACTTTTCTGAAGGACAGTTTGGGACCTCTGAAAAGCTATGTAGACAGCTGTGACCTCCTGTGCTTACCTAGGAGATAGGAGAGGTGAGGACAGTGAGAGCAGCAGACACAGGGAAGTGGGGTTGGGTGCTGAGGCAAGAGCATCAGTGCACTGGGTCCTGAAGTGAGTGGGAATAGTGAGTATAGGCCATGGGTACAAGCGAGAGGGAAGGCTCTTAAGACACCCTTGCCTAACTCACAATTCTGTGGTCTTGGGCATGGTAGAGAGCAGTGGTGCTAAGTGTGTGGACTCCCGAGTCTCGCTGCCTGGCTCCGTCTCTCCCTGGCTGTGGGGCCTTATGTAAGTCATTTAACATCTCCATGCCTCCTAATAAGAGGATAATAGTAGTGTCTTCCTCATAGGGCTCTTGCTATGATTAAATTAGATGAAACTTCGAACAGCTCTCAATTAATGCCATATGTTATATAGTGCTTTGACTTTTTAAATATTTTATATGTGTTCATGTATATATGCATGCAGGATTTTATTCTCATTTCTATTTCTTAGACTTGTATCTCACGGTGCATCTAAATCCAGACTCTTTCTAATAGGGACACTAGAGATAGGCTGCTCTAACCATTACTTTCTTCCATAAAAGAGTAAGAATGAAAATCACACTTCTCATTTTTCAGGTCAGATCGCAATCTTCTTCTCCTTATTTACATTTTTCAGGCTGTGTCATTCTTTGGAGTCTCCCTAATGTGTAAAGTCATATTTCCTCTGTCCTAAAATAGTCTCTTTTATGCCTCCAGAAGTTCACTTTGGGTCTAGGGTTATGGAATTGTATTATTAAGTCTGTTTATTTTAGCCAGGCTCTTAGTGATTATATTGATTTCAATTATATATATATATATTTTTCATTCTGAAGACCTAGTGCATTGACTATATTCAGTTTATACTTTGACTATTTAGTTCTGTTTCTAGATCTTCTTTACCTCCATCCAGCATCCATCACAGGGGCTCCTGTTTTGAACCCAAATCTATGCTTAGGGCATGGGGTAAAAGAAATAGCCATAATGTCACAGAATATTTCCTACACACTATTATTTCAAATAGGGGAACCACTCATACTCCAACCACCCTAAGAAAATAATTACTTTCACTGTCTACATGCAACTTTTAAAAAATGAATATATGCAAAGTAAGTATAAGTGTGGTGAGGAACACACCAGCCCTAAGCACACTGCCCTGAACTTGTGCATGTTGGACGTCATTTTCAATGCACAGTGGATGGTGTGATCAACCCATCTTTATGTTCCATGTAAATTTGTTTTATTTTTGATAATGAAGCTTGGAGAAATGATTCTTGAAGCATTATAACAGCTTTGACTGACAGCTCCCTTAGTGCTGTCTCTTTCACAGCAAGCATAACTGACAGCTTGCAGGTGGAGAACACATGTAGATAGATTGAGTCCGTAATGGGGGGAAAACAAAGAAGATATTTGTTCTATTTGTTATTTATTAAAATTCAACTAATATGGTAAAATATATGCATCTTGGCAGAATAGATTTAATTTGTAGGCTGAGAGGGTTTTCTGTTATGGAAGCTTGATATATAGCAATTATGTACTAAAATTACTTCTCATAAATATTTTCAAACTCCAGTGAAATTTACATTACTCTTTTTCATACCCATGAATACCGTTTATTTAGCTGGGTATGGTCTAGATAATTAAAGACTTTTCAAGTTGCATATTTAAATTCCATTCAAGTTATCTTTTGTGGGCACCTGCCTGTGTAGATTAAGTTAGAAACCTTGTCACATTAAAACAAGAATTCTGCAATGCCACTTGTAGGTATAGACCCGAAATAATTGAATGCAGGGACTTGGACAGATACTTATGCACCCACATCCATAGCAGCATTGTTCACATCAGCCCAAAGGTGGAAACAAACTCACGTGTCTGTGGACAGATGGATGGATAAGCAAAATGTGATATATGCAAAGAAATATTTACTTAGCTTTAAAAAGAAATGAAGTTCTGATACATGCTACATTGTGGAAGAACCTTGAAGACACTATGCTAAGTGAAATAAGCACAGTCATCTAATGATGAGGAGCACTGGCAGGAGCAGCGATGCCACCCTGTGTGCCTTGTTCGTGGCTTCATTCCCCTCCTCCCTGGATATTCACTGTCCTGAAGTTTGGGTGTATCATTCTCTTGCTTTTCTTTATTGTTTTAATACATATAAATAAATCCTTAAACAATATATTGCTTGGTTTTTGAACGTTATATAAATGGAATCATACTATGTAAGTATATGTGTCTGTTTTTCCTTCCTGGTGAAACACATCCATATTCATATGTGTAGTTCTGATCTATTTATTGTCATTTTTCTATGGTGCTCTTATCCACCCATCCTCTTATCCATAGACAGATATGTTTGTTGTTGCAAAATTTCTGTGCAAGAATTTCTACAATGTATACACCTAGGAATGTAATTGATGGATTGTAGGGTTTGCTCATCTTAACTTTAGGTCATTGATTCATTGATTGATTTCAGGAGAGCTGTACCAATTTATTCCCCCACAAGCAGCATCTAACAGTTCCTGCTATCACACATCTTAGCAACACTTGCTGTTAGCCCAACATTTTGACTCTCCTATGTTTATATTACCAGGTGACTTTAGAACCAAATCCTCACATTGGATGTGACTCCACCATATTGGACTTTAAGGATCTGATGCTTGATGCCTATGCCATGCTCAGTAAATGACAGAAAAATTAAATGAATCTAGCCCAGCCAGTGTGGCTCAGTGATTGAGTGCAGACCTATGAATGGTTCGCAGGCTCAATCCCCACTAGGGTGTGTGCAGCCATTCAATGATTCTCTCTCATCATTGATGCTTCCCTCTATTTCTCCCTCTCCCTTCCTCTCTGAAATCAATAAAAATATATTTTAAAAATGAAATGAATCTAAGCTTTAGGTGTCTGGTAAAATTATGGATTTTTCATATTTTAAATGTTTATCAAATTATTATTCTAATCATTCCTTCTTCTCCTAATTATGTACCCAATATCAACCTATTAATGGTGTATCTGTCCCCAAACTCAAAGGCTACACAGGAAATGTAATGCAACAGTCCACGTGTTGCCCATAGAAGTGGGAAATGTATTATATTTGCTTTACTGTAATCTAATAAAAAACTGTAACATGAATTTTAGAGAGAAAAAAATAAAGAATAAAATCTGCAAAATTCTTAACCTAATTTCAGTACTTAACATAGTTCTTATATGTTCCAACATACTTATTTAAAAAATGGTATAACCTTCCCCCAGTGCCTGTCAACCCCGCTTCTATGTCATGGTGGGCACAGCACTTCTTGAAGCTCCATGCCCATGGCCACTAGACTCAAGAGGCCCACTTTCAACTCCTGCTCTTCCTCCTTCACAGAACAGATGAGGGGATGCGTGGCATCAGTGAAAATGTTTCTACATGCAAGAGGTCTGCAGTAAGCATTAGCTTCTGGGATGACCTTTTCATCCAGCATTTTGTGAGACTGTCTAAAGAAAGGAAGGGCCCTGAAATTAACAGTTATTTTGCTTGAGTCCAGGGCACTAGTCAGCTTGCAAAGGCATTTATAAAGGCATGAAATATTTTCAAGGTGACTTTCCAATGACAGTCACGAGAAAGCTACACAGAATCAAATTCAAACCTCTCCTATCAAAACCCATTTCAGAATTACATTCAAAGGACACATTTCAAATCTGTGGACTCATGTTGGATTCAAAGAGATGTGCCATAATTGGAGCAAATCTTCAAGATTGACCTTACTGCAGCGGTTCTCAACCTGTGGGTCGCGACCCCTTTGGGGGTCGAACGACCTTTTCACAGGGGTTGCCTAAGACCATCGGAAAACACATGTATAATTACATATTGTTTTTGTGACTAATCACTATGTGTTAATTATGTTCAATTTGTAACAATGAAAATACACCCTGCATTAGATATTTACATTACGATTCATAACAGTAGCAAAATTACAGCTGTGAAGTAACAAGGAAAATAATTTTATGGTTGGGGGTCACCACAACATGAGGAACTGTATTAAAGGGTCGTGGCATTAGGAAGGTTGAGAACCACTGTCTTAACTGAAGAGAAACTAAAGAAAAGTAATATGAATACACAATTGTGACTGCCATCATAACTGAACGTGTGCTGGTCTAGAAGACTCCGGGGTGGTCTGCAAACCTAATCAAGTAGGAAGCCAACAGTTTTGGGGCTGCCACAGTCATAAACTATGAACAGGTGAACATGGATGACCAGCTGGGACACCTGCAAAGACGGTAGTGTGACCTGGCAGGGGTGGAAACCTGCAAGTCCTTAAAGCAGGGGTCCTCAAACTTTTTAAACAGTTCACTGTCCCTCAGACCGTTGGAGGGCCAGGCTATAGTTTAAAAGAAAACTATGAACAAATTCCTATGCACACTGCACATATCTTATTTTGAAGTAAAAAAAACAAAATGGGAACACATACAATATTTGTATTTGCATGTGGCCCGCGAGCCGTAGTTTGAGGACCCCTGCCTTAAAGTCTCAAAAAGAATGGCTCCTGTTGAATGGGTGGGAAACAGCATCAACCATGAATATTCTGGAATTGTGCAGCAGATTACTACAGACCGAAGTCAGCAGAATAGAGCCCCTTGAATCCTGGAAAAAATGGAGCTTCGAAGCAGTTCATGCAGCATTACTGCCCGTGCTGGGCAACCAGAGGAGGAAGTGTGCTAGGTTTGAAGATCATGGACTAATCCGTTTCAGGCTCATGCTGAGCCAGAAGCTATAGCCACTGGCCTCCCCTGAGTTGGTGCACTGAGCTTCCTGAGTGATGGCCAGGCCCCGTCTATCAGCCCATCGCACACTCGAGAAACCTGTCACTAGGGCTGCTGCACCATTTCCTGTTTCTGTTGACTTTTTAAATAAATCTCATTTGCCAATTGAAAAAAATATGGTATATATTCTGCTTCTACAAACTTATTTGCTTGTTTCTACTTAAACTTCCACAATTATATTAAAATTTTTTTACAATGTATAGAAACTATTATTTAGAGATATATATTGGGTGGGGGGGGGAGGCTGAATGAAAAAAGGTAAAGGGATTAAGCAAAAAATAGATATATATATATATAACACAGACACAATAGTATGGTGGTAGTCAGTGGATAGAGCGTGGGCCTGCAGACCTAAGGGTCTTGGGTTCGATTCCAGTCAAGAGTACATACCTTGGTTGTAGGTTCCTCCCAGGCCAGGGCCCTGGTGGGGGCCGGTGCAGGAGGCAACCAATCCATGTATTTCTCTCACATCAATGTTTCTCTCTGTCTTTCCCTCCCTCTTCCGCTCTCCCTAAAAAAGATCAATGGAAAAATGTCCTCAGGTGAGGATTAACCAAAATAAATAAATAAATAATACATACATAAATAAAATAAATCAGAAAAAGAGAGCAATCATTAGCTCAAAATTCAGACCATGAAGTCTGATGTTTGAATTGAAAAAAAAAAAAGACATCTATTTTTGTTATTGTTAATCCTCACCTGAGGATATTTTTCCAGTGATTCTTTAGAAAGAGTGGAAGGGGGAAGGAGAGACAGAGAAACATTGATGTGATAGAGACACATGGACTGGTTGCCACCCCCACTTGCCCCTGTCCAGATGGGGTTTGGGATCAAGCCTGCAACCAAGGTATGTATGTGCCCTTGACCAGAATCGAACCCAGGATTCTTCAGGCTGATGCTCTATCAAGTGAGCCAAACTGGCTAGGGCAAGACATCTACTTCAATAACCTATAACCTTTGGTTCCCGGACCTCTGTCAATTTGATGTAAGTTTCACTATCCTAAAAGGTAACAAAAGCTCTGACCAGTCTGGCTCAGTAGATGGAGCATCGGCCTGTGGACTGAAGGGTCCCGGGTTCGATTCTGGTCAAGGGCATGTACCTTGGTTGTGGGCACATCCCCAGTAGGAGTGTGCAGGAGGCAGCTGATCGATGTTTCTCTCTCATCGATGTTTCTAACTCTCTATCCCTCTCCCTTCCTCTCTGTAAAAAATCAATAAAATATATATTTTTAAAAAAGGTAACAAAAGAAAGAACAGAGTGAGCTTTTTGTACAACTAAATGCATTCCATTTAAAGGACTGCTCTTTATTCTGAGATTATGTCAGTTCTACCTTTTTAATGTTGAAATGTTCTGCGATTTAAGAAATGATAATAGATGGTATTTACTTGATAACTTTGTATGACTTCAGATTTTCTGTATGTCTGTGGTTTAATTTTACTGGTCCTTCAAATCTAAATGTTTAGGAATCCTTTCAGAGCCCTTGACTACATCATTTACTATGTATTCCGTGTAAAGCAACCTGGAGCTACTGCCCGGAGGACCAGAGTCCCAGAAGGAAAAGCATACCCATCTCTATTTAACTTAATTCTACTTACTTAATTCTGATTGGGTTTCAAGTGAGGCTCAGTACCCACACTATGGGGAGTGACGTGCAAAGATGAGTAAGGCAGCATTTCGTCCTCACCGGTGTCCAGCAGGGCCTGGTAGCGTGATTACAGTAAAAAAACAACGGA
>NW_006287807.1:27365-27748 GCF_000327345.1 Myotis davidii
AGCGAATGCCCCTAGTGGTCTGGTGGTTGCTGGAGGAGGTGGAGACCCTGGACCCTGGGAAACAGGAAAGGCAGAGAGCACGGAAAACCCATGCGAAGGAGCAAAACCTGGAGCCCACTCCTGCGTGAGGAAGACGGGATGGAGGGCGGTGCGGGCGGCTGCGCAGGGAAGAAGATGCAGCAACGCGCCGGGAAGTCAGTCGGTACCGAGGAAACTTGGGGAGCGACCTAGCCGAGGGCCGCAGGAGCAGCAATTGCAGGTACCACCCACGGCCTCCCCGCCAGGCTCCACGTGGGCCAGGGGTGGGACCGGACACGCCCCGCGGGCTCACGCCCCCTATCAGCCGCCTCGGCCCTCAGGACACGCCCCCTGTCTCTTCTCGC
>NW_006287807.1:28425-31086 GCF_000327345.1 Myotis davidii
GCGGGTCCCCGGTGCTTGGCCGCAGAGTCGTGAGGCTAGGGACGCGGGCACTGGTCCCGCGGCCTCTCGAGGTGGTTTCTGGTTTCGCGGGGTGTGAGGGGAGTTACCTGGAGCGCCCCCGCCCGCCCGCTGGGTCCCTGCGTGGGTGGGGGCGGTCCAGGCCTCTGCGCGCCCTGCCCCGAGGGAGGAGGCCGGCCGGGGCGGTGAGTGGACCTGGGCTCTCCGTGACCGGAGGGCCAGGTGGGGACGTCTATTCAAGAGGGAACTGGCCCACGGGCCCTGATTCGCCCTGTGGGTGAGTGAGGCCGGGGCCACGGTAGGTCGCCGAGCAGGGGTGCTGACAGGGAGCCAGCAGTACAGGGCCCCGAAGGCAGGCAGACAGCGCAGAAGAACCCCAATGGATGAGCGCGGACCGAAGAAAAGGCAGTGAGGCGGCGTGGAAAACGGAAAGTGTTTCCGGAAGGAGGGTGCTTAACTTACCAAATGCTGTGAAGTACTATGACCTAAAAACTATGTTGAAAAAGACTATCATTTTTCTATCTTTTTAAATTTCTTTAACCTAAATCAACCCATCTATCCTTTCATTTATCCACCAACCTTTCTTTATTTTTCTTATTGGAAAATATTCTGGGAGTTATTTTTTCTTGCATCTCTTTTGAGTATGTCTTTCCTGTTATAAACACAAGTATCTAAAAAGGACTATAGCATACAGAATATTAGAATATTTTTATTCGTTAACACTTTATGTGTGTGCCATGTGGGGGAGTTGCTAACTTTCCTTGCCTGGGACTCCTGAACCTAGGTGTCTTCTATGGCTTTCTCTGTGTCCTTTTAGTCATACACAAACATACATGCATATGTATACTTTTTAAAAAATGGATCTCATTGTATTTTTGCTTCTCTAAACTTACATATATAGTAGAAATCCCTCCAAGTCATTATGAATCTAACTGCTGTCTGATATTCTTGGTGTGAGTGTGTTGGTGTTAATTTAACAATTGATGGGCATTTGCTTTGTTTCCATTTTCTTCCACTAACAAAGTATTCAGTGAACATCCTGGTACAGTTCTTAGGTACTGACTGATGCTTTTATTTTTGTGGGAGAGATTTCGAGTTTTGAGGTTATTGCTACAAAGGATGTATACATCTTAAATTTTCTGCAATATATGTTTTTATTGATTTCAAAGAGGAAGAGAGATAAAGATAGAAATATCAGTAATGAGAGAGAATCATTGATTGGCTGCCTCCTGCACACCCCATCCTGGGTATTGAGCCCACAGTTCATAGGTCAATGCTCAACCCTGAATCACACTAGCCGGGCTACATTTTAAATTTTAATAGATATTCTTACATAGCTTTTCAAAAAGGCTGTAGCAATTCACATTCCATCATTGAATAATGAGTGTGCCCCTTTTTCTATCTACATTAGGTATTACTATGTTTTCAGTAAGATGGATGACAAGTTCTCCTTGTTACTGTAATTCTCATCTCCCTGATTATTCTTGAAATAAAGCCTTCTTAGTCCATATGAAATGTTTACTGAGCACTTTACTTGAGCCAGACACTGTGAAATAAATAAAAATCAAACAGATACCAGACAGTATGGACCCTTAGCAATCCCTAGATTCCTAAATACCACCACATTAGGGGGCGGGGATGGCCAGCCAATCTCCTGCAGTCCCTCCCCTTTCCTGGCCCCACCCCAGATCAGCCCCCCCACCCCAATCAGGGGCAGGGATAGCTGGCCAACCACCCATGGCCTCTCCCCCAGGCCGCTGGCCCCAATCAGCACCCCTCACCCCATTCGGGAGAGCGGCCCACTGGCCAATTGCCCACTGCCCCTCCCCCCAGCTGGCCCTACCCTGATCAGGCCCGATCTGGATGGGCCAGCCAGCCAACTTCCTACCATCTCCTTCTCCCGATAGGCCCAGCCCCGATCTGCCCGGATTCGGGCAGGGCTAGCCAGACCCCACCTGTGCCACGAATTCGTGCACTGGGCCTCTAGTATAATAATAGTAAAGTGCTTCTCATACAGGATAAGTATTTTTTACATTTGTTTAATGTGCTAGTGTATACTAGGTGGTGATGTAAACAGTAAATATTGTGGGTCACAGTGAGAAACACTGATACAACATGGAAAAAGAAACAAGTTTCGTTAAGCAGTGACTTTTGAATGCTCAATTGGGACCTCACTAGCAGATTTCCTCTTGCATACGAATCTTGTGGCACGCATGTTTCATATTCTGATATATGATTGCAAATATCTCAATGTCCCAAATTTTGGGTGGAGGAGAGAATCTTGCTCGTGAGTGGCTAAAGTTTTTGGATTATAAACCCATGATTATCAGGGATCTGTATACAGTGTACTGTAAGATTTACAGAGGTAGAGAAACTAAGATGGCGGCATAGATAAACACCGGGAAATTGCTACCTCCCACAACAATTGAAAAATACATCAAAAACACAAAATGGACATCATCCAGAACTACAGGAAGGCTGGCTGAGTGTAAATTCTACAACTAGAAGGAAAGAAAAGCACACTGAGAGCCAGAGGAGCTGCGGAAATAAAGTGCAGAGGTACGGGGCCCGCGCGCGCAGAAAGTGGCTGGCACCTGAGGACGCGGCTGTCTTTTTGAATCCGGGGGGAGTCACAAGCTCCCG
>NW_006287807.1:32789-53975 GCF_000327345.1 Myotis davidii
CAAGAGGACCGGGGAGGGGGGGTGGGGGGGGGGGGGGGCATGAGGGGGAGGGAGGTGGGGTAGAGGGTAACGTGGGGACAAGGACACATATGTAATATCTTAATCAATAAAAAATGTATATATAAAAAAAAGATTTACAGAGGTAAATACAGGGGAGCACAGAAGTGCAATGCCTAATTCAAAGGAGTTGTGATGGATAGAATGATGGGCAGCTTCTCAGAGGGTGTGAGAGTAGAGTCTTTAGGAGCAATTGGAGTTTCGTGAAAAAAGGCATCTGTTCTAGGAATGTAATAGGTACACAAGGGACAGAGTTGTACAGAGTCAGTGGATTCTGGTAACAACAAATGATTTGTTATATCAATCATAATTGATATAATGGTGAGAGACAGGATTGGAATGTTTGCTATACTAAGGAACTTGAAAATTTTTAAAAATCTCTCATATATTACATTTTTATTTATATAATAAAAGCCTAAGCGACCGTTACGGTGGAATGACTGGTTGCTATGATGCGCACTGACCAACAGGGGGCAGACACTCAGTGCAGGAGCTGCCCCCTGATGGTCAGTGCTCTCCCACAGCGGGAGCGTCACTCAGCCAGAAGCCGGGCTCATGGCTGGTGAGAGCAGCAGTGGTGGCGGGAGCCTCTCCTGCCTCTGCAGCAGCACCGAAGAGTGGCGAGCCAAGCAGTAAGGAGCAAGCAGGTGGGCGGTAAAGAGTGAGCAGGCAGGTGGTTAGAAGCAAGCAGGCGAGCGGTTAGGAGCGAGGGGTCCCAGACTGCGAGAGGGATGTCAGCCTGCAGGTGGACATCCCCCGAGGACTCCCGGACTGCAAGAGGGTGCAAGCTGGGCTGAGGGACCCCTTTCCCCAGTGCACAAATTTTGTGCACTGGGCCTCTAGTATATTATGAGCAGTTTACAGTTTTGGTGTCCTATAAAGGTTACCCATGGATTCTTAAATCATGTATCAATATAATTTAGGAATGCTAATTTAGCTTGCTATAATATTTATTATTTATAAAAAGGAAAAGCAGTAGACCAATTTCTGTTTTGAAAAATATTACTACAAAATTTTGGTAATATTCCCTCTTACTTTTATTTTCTACTAAGCACTTTCTTAGTGCTTGAACTTTCCATTTTTACTGAGCCAGTATGCTCTTGTTGAATTGAACTGTCTGCCAGAATGATCAATGGCATATGGTTGCTTAGACCTTGTATATTTTGTTTTTTTATCATAGAATCATTGCTCTTTGTCTTAAGTATCTGTTTTTCTCATCTCTCATCTTATGGGCTCTTGGAGGTTGTAATATCCTACATTTGTACATATTTTCTTTAATCTGTATATGTCTTTACCTTTTCTTTTATTCTTCAAAGTAATTTTTTGCCTTTTCTATTCAAATTAGCAACAGATTCTTTTTGTTCCATTTTTATCCAATTGAAAAAATACTTAATTCTTCTGTAATACCATTAAGGTAGTGTGCAGCACTGGCATTTGGCCAAATTTGGGACATCACTGCTTTGTCAGTATGTGTCTGCTTTTTTGGCAACCTGCTGGATTAAAATTACAGTTGCCTGACATACTGATTATCTTTAAAAAGAAACATATCTGTCAAGTTGTATCAATACAGTTCCATGAAAACAAAGTCTGAGGGAAATTCTCTGTCATAGCTTCTCAGATGGAAATAGAACCTGCAGAAAATTTCGTTGGGAGTTGTACTTAGTGGCAAACCAGAATCTTTCCAGGAATTCTTACTGTCCTCAGCTAAAGGTCTAGTCGGTTTGCTTGAAGCCTCATCTTACTTGATGGTTTGTACTGATGAATAATGGATGCCTTTGAATGTAAGTATTTTTTGTGTGAATTCGTTGCTGAAATAATTCACAACATTTAATAAATATATTTAGTAGTCTGGTGCTGATGCTATGATGGCTTTGTAACTTAGTCATAATCTTCAGCAATATGTACAAATGTTTTTTAAAAGGTCCTAAAGAGATTGTTTGAAAAATAGCAAATTAGGAGTATGTTAAAGAAAAAACCCTTTATGAACAACAATAAACACTTTACAGACCTTTTTAAAATCTCATTTATGTTAAAAGTACATAAGCTACTACCTCATGTCACAAACTCCAGAGAATAGAGAAAGACAAAAAGTAATTTTATATTTTTATTGATTCCAGATAGGAAGGGAGAGGCAGAGAGAGAGAGAGAGAGAGAGAGAAAGAAAGATCAATGGTGAGAGAGAATCATTGATCAGCTGCTTCCTGCATGCCCTCTACTGGGGATCGAGCCCAAAACCCAGGAATCGAACTTGGGACCCTGCAGTCCACAGACTGATGCTCTATCCATGGAGCCAAACCAGCCAGCACAAAAAGTAATTTTAAATCAAGTGAAGAATTGAGTTTTCTGGCCAACAATTAACTCTTTTATTTGAGATGATGCTAAAATGTAGGAACAAAAGAGGGAAAAGATAAAGAAAAGACAAAGGAACATTTACTCAACAAAATGGAAGTTATTTTAATTACTTAACAGTACCAGGAACATTTTTTAAAATGTTGGGTGAGGGAGAGTTCTGTGAAACAGATATGATTAAAATAAACTTATGGAAAGAATTTTGAAGGTGGACTAATGATATATAGTAAGAAGCTAATAAACTCAGAATGACTGCAGAATTGGCACTGCAGAGAAAGGGGGAAAATACACACCAAGAAACCAAGGAGTAAATGTTTATAAATCATACAGAATGCAGAAAAAAGGGCCAATAAGACAGAATAATAGATAATTACTGTGATTGAAAAGGGAGATTAAGTTGGTGAAGAGTTCATTGGGTATTTTATTGCTGAAGTTGGTAGGAGAAATATGTTTAAACATTTTTTCAGAGACGTGGATGAAAACTAGTAAAATAAAAACAGGCTATGTACTGTCTAAATTGCCAGATCAAAAGATGAATTTTAAAAAGCGCAGACCATATAGCAAAAGAACGAAAACAGGAAGGAAGCATAAAAAATGTAAAGATAAAATAAGATAATAAGACAATATCTATTAAAGCCCACTTAAATGGGATAATCTCATATTTTTAAAAAACTCATATTGGGCCAAAAGAACAAAACCTAAGATGACTAAATTTAAATAAAAAGTATGGGCAATGATATTCAAGGGTAGTGCTAATGGGAGTTTAAAATAGAGTTGCAGTACTGTGACTCAGTAGAACTGATTTCAGGATAGAAGCGTTATGTGAGAATGGCACACTTTATAATGCTGAAGGGTACAGTCTGCCTTCAGATAAAACTCTCCTGAACTAAGTAGTGCATTGAGTATACCACTGAAACAAAGGAAATATGTAGGAAGCAAAAATATAACTGGTGAAAAAAATTTGCACATAGTGTAAACCATATAGATTTCTGTTTTTTTGATATTATTCCCTTGGCTAATATTCAGTATAAATAGTCATATAAGTTCTGTTGTTTTTTTTCCTACTTTCCCCCCCTTTGCTCTGTCTATCCTTTACAACCACTCTTTGGATATGAAGTGTGCAGTCCGTCAAACCTATCACTTCTTACCCTATAGACCACCTCATGACCTATCTCACAAAAGAAAATAGTGGCCAGAAGTTATAAGTAACCTTACTTCTCCACCTACTCACCCTCACAAACTATTTTGCTTCTTTGCATAGAAGAGATGTTTCTCATTGGAACACTAATGCCTGCCATTTCCCCTGCTTCATGTCCTATGTGATTAACATACCATATCTCTAGCTCAGATCTTCCCTGTGCCACACACACACACACACACACACACACACACACACACACACACCTGCCTCCTAGACCCCTCTCCTGAGATGCCTGTAGGCATCTGGAACCCATCATGCCCAAATGGAACACATCCCTTTCCTCCCTAATGTTCTTCCTCTAGCATTCATTATGTCAGTGAATGGAGCCATGTTCACTGGAAGACTCCTTTTCTCCTCCTGAGGGTTGTGGTTGGTGATTGGTGGGAGCCATAGTGGATTTGTTTGTATTATGAATGGATTGTTTTAGCTATAGACAAAAACATTTGTCATATTATTTACAACACCAGCAGTGTAATCATTTTGGCAATGAACATTTGGAAGAATTAGCTCTACTCTGACTGTTATTTTTATCCCCCAAATTCATACCTTTTACCATGTCTCTTGGGGCAGAAAAGCATTTTCACTTTGAGTATGGGAAGTAACTTTCTCCACTGTTCAGAGAAGACAGTGGGATCTAAAGAAAAGCCTGGGAGAAGATGATAAAATTATTGACATAGGGAATTGGGGCTGGTGGCACTTGGCTGTGGGGAGAGGTAGCAGCGGTGTGAAAACGGGCTCTCTA
Source organism: Myotis davidii (assembly GCF_000327345.1). Taxonomy (NCBI): domain Eukaryota; kingdom Metazoa; phylum Chordata; class Mammalia; order Chiroptera; family Vespertilionidae; genus Myotis; species Myotis davidii. Next base: position 37,139 of record NW_006287807.1, read on the forward strand.
TAAAAGGGCAGTCTAACTATATATATACATAAGCCAGTTTGGGTCATGGTTTTACTCATTGGTAGTAACATTGTGTCTTCATAGAGCATTGTAAGAAAACAGTTGTCTATTCATATAAACACCAAGAGAAACCGCTCTGTGCTTTCCCAAGGAAAAGTGAACTATAAAGTTCCATGGAGTTTTAAATTGCTCTTTCTTACTCATCAAAGAATAATAAGAAACTATTTTATCATTTTAAATTTGTGAGAGTTTGGAACATAATTTTTCTATTAATTGGATATTTTAATATTTGTCCTGAATATTTTTTCCTTTTCTATTGTAACTGTGGTGACAAATTACTATAGAGTTATTTGAATCTCTGATTCTCAAAGGGTTAGGGAATGGATGAGGGAGAGAGAGAGAGAGAGAGGAGAGGGATATTGAGTCAGAGACATTGATGTGAGAGACACATTGACTGGTTGCCTCCCATCCACACCCAGCCAGGAGAACCATAACCAAGGTAACCATAACCGAGGTACCCGCACTGAGGTATGTGCCTTTGACCAGGAATCAAACCCATGAACAAGTAGCTGAAGTTAATGGATCAGTATCAAATATGAATGTGGGTAGTATTTTTGTTTTTATTGTGTTAAAATGCTAATAATTTAAACTACTTTGTAAGCATAGGCTTTAAAAAACAAGCTTTTGAGCAAGGGACAATTCTAACAGCTTCCTTCACAGGCCTTTTACCTTGTTTGCAGATTCCTGCCAACTGAGTACTATAATAAGGCCGGGGAGGGTTGGGGGGCAGGAGGTAGGGGGGTAAGAGATCAACCAAAGGACTTGTATGCATGCATATAAGCATAACCAATGGACATAAGACACTGGGGGATAGGGGAGGCTAGGGGACTGTCTAGGGCGGGGGGAAAAAATGGACACATATGTAATACCCTTTGTAATACTTTAAGCAATAAAAAAAAAGAAGACAACTATTTAATATCCCATTTTATTTAGAGACAATGGCCTACAGATCATTGTTTAATATAAATTTTTTTTTCTTTTCTTTCCACATATATTTTCTGCTAGATATTGAGGCTAAAACATGTCACAGTTGTAACAACAAAGAAAAATGTTAAAGTCTTAAGACGTGAAACCTACACAGTGGATTTTATTAAAAAGCAGATTGAGGAGTTCAACATAGGGAAGAGACATTTAGCCAACATGATGGGAGAAGATCCAGAAACTTTTACGCAAGAGGATATTGATGTAAGTACAGTTGCTCTGTGGAAAAGTAATTGCTGTGAACTTTTAGATGCTTTGAAGGCACTGTTCTTCAGCCGGAGCCCTTTAGGTCTGTGTAAATTTTAATCAAACTGTCAGAATAAGGAAAAGTACTTTGCAAGTGGAAACTGTGGTTTCAAAGAGAGATTCTACTCTGTATTTGAAGCATAATAAAGTGTGGTGAGTTTTAGATTTTAACTAGAAATGGATGTTTTCCTTGATTTAAGGTCAGAGGACCCACTATGATTGCTTATACAGAGTTTGGAAACATTTATCCTGTAGGTAGTCTGAAATTTAGCTTTCTTACAAAATGATAAATGGTAATGGAAATAGAGTCAGGTTTATAGGAAATCCCATAAATAAATCTAAGCCCAATGTTTTTTCATCAACTTAACTATATATTTGAATTTTTAAAGTAACAGCATGTCCTAAGTGATTTGAAAATAGGTTAGAATGCTAGTCACATGCCATTCTTGAATTATAATCCTGAGAAAAGTAGTAGTAATATTACTTTTTTGCTAGACATGCCAAAATAGCTAGCAAAAGAACTTAACAATTTAACAATTTTGAAGATTGTTCTAATTTTATAAAAAGTAACATATGATATCCACTGGTGATCTGTATTTAACAGAATAACATCTTTGTATAAATTTAACATTTTATTTTATTTCAAATATATAATTATTTTAATCATTTTGTGTTTTTAGGCATTTTAGTTTATTTCCCATCTTTTTGTATGCCTTTCTTAATTATTTGTAAATGGTACTTCAGTATCTTTCTGAGGCACCAGACCAACATGTTTGACTAAGCTAGAGGGATTTCTTATTGCCCTTGTAGATCCAGGTGACTTAGAGTTATGGACCTCTTAGCTGCTGTCCTGTTTTTTGAATTTTATGGTAATCTAGACAGTATTTAGGGATATTGAGAAACCTGTATTTTTATAAGAGTGATTTTAATCAAAGGTTGTGCTCCATTTTTAGAAGAGGAAACTGAGGTGCAAAAAATAAGCATCGTATTTAAATATCTAAGTATGGATAAAGGGGAAACACTTCAAACTTCAAACCGTGAACCTTCTATTCTTCCTTCATATCTGCCTCATTTCATAGATAATGGATATCTGACAGTATCCAGATGTATTACGTAATTTTTAGCTACATACTCAAAATATGATTTTCAAGAAGAAAGGGGCAACTTTCAACAATAAAGATTTATTTTTAAAAAGGGGCAAAAAGTAACTAGTGTTTGCATACTCAAAAATTTTCTATTTTTTAAAGAAGAATTAAAGGACCAAAAACTAAAGGTCTTCTTCTGCCTTTAATAACATGTGTCCTTCTAAAAGATAAGGGAATAATGAGCATCTTAGCATGGTAGTAATGCTACAGAATTACGTTTTTCAAAGAGAAATACACTTCCGTATCTCTGCGCCTCTAAATCTTCTCTCTTGAGATAACTTCTGCTGTTTACTTGGTTTTGTGTGTGTGTGTGTGTTTTTGTTTGGTGGCTGCTTTATCAAGACACACTTCACATACCATCTCAAGGTGTACTTCACTGGTTTTTAGTCTGTCTACAGAGGTCTACAGCCATTACCACAGTCTAAGTATAGACCGTTTTCATCACCCCATAACAAAACTTTGTAACCTGTAGCAACCACTTTTCAACTTCCTCCATTCCTCTCAGCTCTGGGCAGCTAATTTCTACTTTATATCTTTATAGGTTTGCCTACTCTGGACATTTCATATAAGCAAAATCATATAATTCTTGGTCTTTGGTGATTGGCTTCTTTCATTTAGCATATTGTTTTCAATATTTATGTTTTATCATGTGTCAGTTATGCATTCCTATTCATTGCCAAATACTTTTCCATTGTATGGATATACTACATTTCTTTTTAATCCAGTCATCAGTTGATGTGCACTTGGATTGTTTTAAATTTTGGCTATTTTAAATTATGCTGCTATAAACATGTGTAAAAGTTTTTGTGGCGGTCACATGTTTTCAGTTCTCTTGGGTACGTACCTAAGAAACCATTGCTAATTCCAAGTCATGAAGATTTATACGTATGTTTTTTTCTGAGAGGTTTATAGTTTTAGTTTCTTACCTAAGTCTTTGGTTCATTTTGGGGTAATTTTTATATGTAGTATGAGATAGGGGTCCAGTGTTATTCTTTTACATGAGGCTATCCAGTTGTCCAGTGGCATTTGTTGAAAAGACTGTTGTTTTGCCATTGAATTGTTTCATCACCCTTAATGAAAATCACTTAGCTGTAAATATAATGGTTTATTTGTGAACTCGCAATTATATTTTATTGATATGTATGTTTATAGTTACACCAGTATTCACTCTCTTGATTACTGTAGCTTTGTAATAAATTTTGAAATTGGGAAGTACTCCTACTTTGCTCATCTGTTTCAAGAACATTTTGGCTATTCTGTGCCCCTTGAATTTCCTTAAGAATTTTAGGATGAGCTTGTCAGTTTCTGTAAAGAGCCAGCTAGTATTTTTAAAGAGATTGTGTTCAATCTCTAGGTCAGTGATGGCGAACCTTTTGAGCTCGGTGTGTCAGCATTTTGAAAAACCCTAACTTAACTCTGGTGCCATGTCACATATAGAAATTTTTTGATATTTGCAACCATAGTAAAACAAAGACATATTTTTGATGTTTATTTTATTTATTTAAATGCCATTTAACAAAGAAAAATCAACCAAAAAAATGAGTTCGTGTGTCACCTCTGACACGCGTGTCATAGGTTCACCATCACTGCAGGTCAATTTTGGGAGTATTGCCATCCTAATATTATCTTCTGATCAGTAAACATGGATGTCTTTCAGTTTATTTAGATGTTTAATTTCTTTCAGTGATATTTTAAGTTTCCAGAGTTTAAGTTTGGCATTGTTTTTTTAATGCTTAAGTTAAAATCATTAATTTCTTTTTTAAAATTTTAAGTGGAATTGTTTTCTTTTCTTTCTTTTAAATTTATTTTATTGATTTTTTACAGAGAGGAAGGAGAGGGATAGAGAGTTAGAAATGTCGATGAGAGAGAAACAGCAATCAGCTGCTTCCTGCACACCCCCTACTGGGGATGTGCCTGCAACCATGGTACATACCCCGGACCGGAATTGATCCTGGGGCCCTTCAGTCTGCAGGCCAACACTCTATCCACTGAGCCAAAACAGTTAGGGCTCTTTTTGGATTCTTTATTGCAAGTGATTGAAATACAATTAATTTTTGAATATCGATCTTGAATCTTTCAACGTTGCTGAATTCATTTACTAATTCTTATAGTTTTTAGTGGATTCCTTAGGATTTTATGTGTTCAAAATGTCACCTGAAAATAGAAATAGATACTGGTTTTTTTTCTTCTCAGTCTGGATGCCTAATTGCCCTGGCCAGCATCTCCAACAGTGTTGAGTAGACATGGTGAGAGTGGACATCCTCATCTTGTTCTGATCTTAGGGGAAAGCTTCCAGTTTTCACCATTAAATATTATGTTAGCCAGGGGTTTTTTTGTAGATGCTCTTTATCAGATACAGGAAATTCCTTTCATATCTAGTTTGTTGAACATATTTATCATAAAAGGATGTGGGATATTGCCAAATGCTTTTTCTGCTTTTATTGAGATGATCATTTCTTTTATTGGTATGGTATATCATGTTAATTGATTTTTTCTTTATCTTTATTAAATTGAAATAGTATCAATTACTTTTATATTGTTAGTATTGAAGAGACAAGCAAGCCCCCCCAACAGCTTATGACATAACAAATCATAGAGTCAGTCATAAAGCACAGTCTTATGTTGGTACCTATAGATTTGTTCTAGGAATGATAGAAGCAAATCTAGATTTTTGTTTGTTTTTTAACATTGCTCAAAGAAGCTTTACTTATTAATAGTAAAACTTCAAACAGGACCTAATACAAAGTATAGGATGTCAATTAAGGTTCATAAGAATCATATTTTATTCTGAATCAACCTTTTTGCTCATATACATTTATTAGACATTTTATTCATAAACATGTAAGGATTTTTTAACGAGAAGATTTTTAGATTAGATTTTTTAAAATGTATTTGGGGCTATATAAACTTCAGGTGCACAATTTATAATATGGCATCTGCATACTCCATTGTGTGCTCACTATATGATGTCTGTCACCATATATTTGACCGCCTTTACCCTTTTTTTTATTCTGTATCAAATTTAATTAATACTTTAAAACTGTGATTTTCCACAAGAATTTTTAAAGCCTATGATATCTGACTATTTAGTCAGGGGCACTGACTTTTTCCTTTAGATTGTTAAACAAATGACAACAGCCAACACAACAATAGCTGTCCGATGTGAAAGAATCAAAATTATACCTTTTTTTTTGTCAGATTGGCAAAAAATATAATATGGTTTTTGGTGTGCCACACAATGTTAGTAATTAGTTTACTAGTATGTGTGCTATGATATAAAAATGGTTGAAAATCGCTGCTTTAAAGAATACAGGTTATTTGGTTTTTTGGTGGGATTTTTTTTTTTACGTTGATTGATTTGGGTGTTTAACTTTGTGTTCCTGGAATAAACCCCAGTCTGTCAATGTGGATAATAATTTTTTATGTGTTTCTGGATTAGGCTTGCTAGCATTTTGCTAAGTTTTACTTCTAATTGATACTGGTCTGTAGTTTTAATGTCTTTGTCTGATTTTGAAATCAGGGTAATATTGGCCTCATAGAATGAGTTGGAAAATGATCTCTTCCATTTAGAAGAGTTTGTGAAGAATTGGTAGTAATTCTTTAAATATCTGGTTGAATTAATTAGTGAAGCTATCTGGGCCTGGCAGTTTTGTAGGGAGGATAAAACTGGTTTTAAAGTTACTTTTAAAATTAGTTTGCTTTTTTTTTTTTAAACCCGAGGATATGTTTTTATTAAATTTAGAGAGAGGTGAAGAGAGGGGGAGAGAGGGAAAAACATTGATTGGTTGCCTTTCGTATATACCCTAACTGGGATCAAACCCGAAACCTGGGTATGTGCTCTGACCGGGAATTGAACCCTCGACCTGAACCCTCGACCCTTCAGTGCAGGGGAGGACACTCCAACCAGTTGAGCCACACTGGCCAGGGCTTATTGTTTGCTTTTTAAAATGGTCCTCCCCTCTCTCCTGTGACCTCTGTGTTCCTGAGTTCTCTGCAAGATCCTACTATCTAACTGACTTTACCCGCCTTTACAACCTTTTGGGATGTACGAATGGCATATTTAGCTCACTGAGAGAAACATAATCAGTCAACAGGTTTGTAATTCTATCTGAAGGGATAAACATTTTCACAGCCTAAGTATAAAAATGAATTAGGTTGTTTGGAATGGTTAGTTCATTGCTTGGATATTTAATCAGAATATTACTTAGGGGTGTTAAAATTATTTTCATGAGAATTTAATTTCTGCAAAGTAGACATGATCTATAATTTAATTCAGTTCAGTTAGTTTAGGCTGACTGTATAATGTTCATGTAGGATTTTTTCAGTACGTTTAGTCTAGGCTCACTGTATAATGTTCATGTAGGTAAATTAGGTGCCATTGTATTTAGATTATACCATTTATTCTTTTATATATTGAAAAGATTTTTTATACTGCTTATTAACAATTGCTAAAGTAATGATAGCCAAAACCATCTATGAAATGAATTTAAGTAAATATTTTTAAGATTTAAAATCTCTGCCCTGGCCAGTGGTCAGAGTGTCGGCCCATGCACCAAAGGGTTATGGGTTCAATTTCTGGTCAAGGGCACAAACCTGGGTGTGTGTGTCTCTCCCTCCCCTTCCTCTTCCTTCCTCCTCACCACTGGCTCTTAAAAGCAGTGGGAAAATATCCTCGGGTGAGGATTAACAACAACAAAAAATGTTTTCTTAAGTATCTATTTTCATATATGACAATATCTTTAAATTTTTTTTTGTTAAGGTGTTTACAACAGACATACATTGGTATTTCCATCTAGAGTATACTTTTTATATTATTTAGAGAAATCTTAAAGGATTATATCATTCAGTCAGAGACAATATGTTTAGTTCTGGTTTTTAAACTATAGAATTGTTTTCCAGAGAAGACATGTTAAACATCACTATGTAAATGTAGTAGATGTTACCTATTCTATACTTTTAAAACTGCGTGTGTGTATGTATATATGGTGAAAGTAAGTTGATGTAATTTTGTCTCATTGTGCTAATAGAATGTAACTTTTAAAAATCTTCCTTAGATTCAGCAAAAAAGTAATGAAATCATGAATTAATATGAAAAAAATCTCTACTTGTTTACAGTATAGAGGAACTTCTTAAATGAAGCTTAATTTCTTGTATTGTGAGGAATATAGATGCAGAACATATGCAACTTAAGTGGATTTTTTAAAAAATAAGTTCATTGTTGTTGAAGTGATATAGGAAGATGCAAAACCTGGGATGAGGAGATTTTTTTGTGGTGTCACTAACTAGCACTGTAATATTAGCAAGTCACAGCATTCTGTCACTTGTTTTTCTGGTCTCTAAAGTAATACCAGCTGCTTGCCTAACTAAGAATATAGGAATGTGAGATTAATGCAGTTTATTAATAAATAAAAAAAATCTACCATAGCCTGAATTGCTTCCTAGTTTTCTAATTTCCTTTGCAACACAAATCTTCCATGCCATCTGACACTGAACGTTGGGGAGAATAACCTGAAATACTGTTGAGTACATTGATTTTTCGCTGAGTGACATAAACTGGAGGTTGTGTTGTATAATGGGTTGGTATTTTGTCTCACCTCACTAAAAGCCCGTGTGAGGGAGTGTTGCCATTTTCCTGACACCAGTGACCTAATTCTGCTGTGCTAGACCTTCCTCAAGTGATTGATCTGCTTCACTAAGTCTCACGTATTATATCAATTAACTCTTGGCATTTTATTAAATTTAGTGGACCCCGGTTGGCATCTGAGTAGATATGAAAGCAAAGAGGACAGTGACAACCAACTGTTATCAAGGCATTAAAATTATACATCCATTATGGTTCCTGTTTTCAAAACTATTTTTGTAAGAGGTTTCGGCTGTGTGTATAACTTGAAAGACATTATAACTGATGAGTCTTATTTAATTTCCATACTGACATAATGTTTAATTATTTCTAAACACAAAAATAAATGGTTTGATATCCAAAATCAGGAAAATATGTTAAGCCTCCAAATAGTTTTTGGAAGAGCATTGCAATTGCTGTTATATTGAATTTACAATGCTTTGTATAATGTGTTTGGCCTTTAACACATAAATTAAAACCAGGTTCAGTAATTTTTCTTTTATTTAATATGATCATGAAATTAGATAGTCTACATAATGGAATTTTTCTGAAAAGGGAATCCTATTTTTAATGATTTGTATTGAAAAATGTCACCACTTACTAAACATTGCTTATACATGTTCAGTTTGCTGTCTGGGAACCTGATACACATGATCACATTTAATGTTTATAAAATCCGTATGGGGTAGTAAGTATTCATTGTTGAAGAAACCAAGGCTATACAAGGTCTTTCTGAACCCAAGGCTATTTTTCTTTACTTTCAAAGATTATTGTTTTGGGTAACATTTTCTAAGATAAGTTGTAGTTTCCCCAACTTTATATGTAGAGTTTAGTGAGTATAACTTAATCTTACAGTGCCTTAGGATTTTCCTTTATAGTATGGATGTTAAACAATGATACCCGACTGTGGCTCATAGTGAATGTTTGTTCCTGTACTGAATGGCCTGGCTGTGCTTTATTCTGGATCCTGCCATCTCCTTTCCTATCAAAATGTCCATGTATATGTGTCTGCCTCTAGCCTCCCTCATGACTTCCAGCCTTCTAGCATAACTAGACGTGTTAGGTATGTGAGTTAAAACTAAGGGCCATTGGCCTTAGCCTGAGGACCTATGTGACCTTCCTGCTAAGTAAAATCATGAATTTATGTCAGCTATTTCTGCTCTTCATAGGCTTTTTTGTTGTTGATTTCTAAGTTTACAACTTTGTTCCCGAAGATTGAGCTTGAGTAAATTCTGGCCTCTGGCCTCACTGAGTGTAGCGTATATAACTTACATCTGAAAATTGTATTTAGCTAATCTTACATGCTAGTATAGCCTTAACTTTTAATAAGGCTTTAAAAAGAGTTAAGTTACATTATTTAGAAGATTTTAAATTATTAAACCTATAGCTTGTGTATCTGCTACAATTTTTTTGCAGAATTTGCTATATTTAATGCTCAATCTTGATATTAAATTAAATGAAAAAAATATTTTTAGTTGGTAAAATACCAAATTAGCTAAAAAGAAATTGGTCATGGACAGGTATAGATTTTCTCCATTTCAAAAAGTTTAATTTTCGGCTGATTTTTTGAAGTATATTGAAAAGAAAGAAACCATTTTTATTGCTCTTTCACGGTAAACCACTATGGTGTTACTGATAACCTTCAGAAAATCTGATAAGAGAAAACACAGATCCCTCTAACAGTGAGTAGTGTATATGGTGACTTGCCGGAAGTGCTTAAAATACAAGCTAAATATTTTGAAAATAGATCGTAATACAGTCGTTCTCAACTCCTGTTCTATAAACCGTTCACTGGTAACTGCCAAAGGCTGATTAGTGTATATAAAAGAAGTATTTTTGGCCGTAACAGTTTATATTACTATGAGGGGGAACCTGTCAACTGAACATTGAGCTGAGTGGGTTTTGTAATTCAATGTAAACCCGTTACACTTTGGTCAAAACAAGAACCATCCTAGATAATAAAGAGCTAATATGCTAATTAGACTGAACAGCAGAACGTCCGGACGACATTCTGGACGACCATCTAGACCAACGGTTCTCAACCTGTGGGTCGCGGCCCCTTTGGCAGTCGAACGACCCTTTCACAGGGATCGCCTAAGACCATCCTGCATATCAGATATTTACATGACGATTCATAACAGTAGCAACATTACAGTTATGAAGTAGCAATGAAAATAATTTTATGGTTGGGTCACAACATGAGGAACTGTATTTAAAGGGCCAGAAGGTTGAGAACCACTGATCTACACAAACTTGACAAAGCCAGGGCTGCAAGGGTTGAGCCCCTTGCACAAAATTCGGTGCATCAGGCCTCTAGTAAAGAAATAAACCTCATAGTCTGTCACAGAGGCAGGGCAGAAAACACTTGTCCTTAAAGAGTGACCGAGGCTAAAGACTGGCCAGTGAATAGTCATTGTCCATAGAATTTTATAGACATTATAACTCATTGTTATACTAGAGTAGATTCCAGGTTACAGTGATTGCTAACATGTTTAGTATTGTTTAGTCCTTTAATCCTTTCACATGTCCCATCAAAAATCATTTTTTTCAAAATCATGCTGTAAACAGAGAAATTGAGGGCCACTGATATTTGCATTTTCTTTCTTGAATTAGGCAGTATCAGTTATAAATATTTTGGAGACATTTCAGTTATATAATATGAATGCAGAATTGCATTTACATATACTAATGTCTTTATTTGGGAATTAAAAGTTAACTTCTACATTACTACAGAATTTCAGGAAAAAAGCCAGCAAATTGATATATAACACTGTTGAAGTCTACCAATTACTTTTTAATTGGTACTATAGACCTCATTCTGAAACCAGAATGTTTTATTCTCCTAAGTGTGAATATGCTGTATGAAGTTTCCCTAATTGATTTGCTGTGCCCATTCCATTTGATGTATCATTTTTCACAATATTTCATAATTTGTGCTCACTTCTAATGAACAGAGTCGTTAGGACAGGCATGTCTAAGTACAACTGACAGCTAACATTAGGTGCCAGATGCAGTTTATAAAGTAATGTAGAAATGTAGAGAACAGTTTAAATAAATTAGCACCTGTACATTAGTCTCACTTGCTGGTAATTTATAAGCGCATCAGTAGAGATGACATTTAGGTAAGTCATTGATCAAGTTAACAGCTGCAAACCCACTGCCCAGCTGGGATACCTAATTAATTGAGATTGCATTCCTGACCCAGAGCTTCTCCTGGGTTCAGCCTGCAGTCCTTTTATACTTTGACATAAAACTAAGAATATAGTTAAATATTTTGTCTGAATTTCAGGGAACCAATATTCAGTTACCAATATTCTAGTTAAAATCTAAAAAAGTAAGAATTATGTTTACAAATGAGAATTACTCCATGACTTATTTGAATTAATTTACAACAATTTTTAAATTCTTTACTTTTTTCAGTACTTTTTGTTTTAGATTCAAGTAAGTCTTAAATAATCTCTAATAAATCTCTAAAGGATTCTATCTATACTTATCATTAAATGTATATAGATGCTTTTCAATGTACGATAATGTTACATCTTTATAATCCTATTGGTAAGCTGAAAATATCATGTCAGAAATAGAATGTTTTAAAAAAAGACATTGACTACACCTTACATACCGAACATCATAGCTTATTAGCCAGCCTACCTTAAAAGTGCTCAGAACACTTACCTTAGCCTATAGTTGGGCAAAATCAGATCACACAATGAACATACTGTGGAGTGTGTTAGTCTTTTCCCTTGTGATGGTCTGGCTGGCTGGGAACTGTGGGCACTGCCACTGTCCAGCCTCAGGGGAGAGTATCATACTCGTATTGCTAGCCTGGGAAAAGATCAAAATTGGAAGTATAGTTTCTACTGAATGTGTATTTCTTTTGCACCTGTGTAAAGTCAAAAAATTGTAAGTCAAACCATCATCAGTTGGGGACCATCTGAACTTCACCATTTTTTTTCTCAGGAGAAGCAGGAGTTTTTTTGTGTTTTGTTTTGTTTTTGTGCTAACCAATCATCAACCAAAGCCATGTATGTAACAATTTTTTCAAGTGTGAGAAAAGTTTAAAAGAACTTTGCTAAGTTGAATTCCATAAAAATTGAAGAACTTAATATAGGAATTATTAAGGTTGAACTTACAGGAAAACATCCTTTGTTTTCTATTTCTGTGGCTCAGATTTTTTTTCTCTGTGAATTTAAAGCTGAAAGATTAAGGCATCAACAACCTTAAATCAGAGTAAAGTAATAATTTTGTATATATTTCTACCTGTTCATGGATGTTGATATTTGAATACCAGTGTGTTAACTGCAGGCCACTTCTAAAGTCTGGTTCCTAAGCTGAGAAAAGGTCTCTTGACACACAAATGATAATTCTTAAACAAAAATATTAGGCCAGTAAGTAATACTGTGTTCAAGCTTCTTGAAAAACCATTGAGTTCCAACTGATAGACATATTTTTTATTTTTGTGGAAGGATTCGGTTTCTTAGTCTAAAGAAAAGATTGGGTAGATTGTTCAGAAGTGAAAAGTATTTATTTCAGATAATTATGACATTTCTGTTAATTCTGTCATGGTTGATAAACTTGGTCCAAGTGGGCCAAGCCCCAGCTCGGATATGGAATGCCAGTTTTCCTGTGATGTTAAGGCACCTGACGGCCTACGCTGTTTCCTGCTGGTTCTTTTCCCCTTGTGCCCGGGAGGTGCCACGTATGAACCAGGGCGTGATAACACAGAGCAGTTGACAGATAGGTGAACATTAGCAAAGAGTCAAGTGTTTCCTCCAGTGGCTTTCTGGTTGACTTAATTTCACCTATCATAATATTTCAATTCTGCATTTTTATTGTGCTGAGATAGGTCTTTTTGAATAACATTGCCAGAAAACTGCTTAAAAAGCCCAAATATTTTTACACTTTCTTTACGTTTGTTTCTTATTTTCTTTTTCCAGCTGTACTTCTGAACCTTTCCTAACCAAATCGTTACCTTAATTTAAAATTATATATGAAATAGTTCGTTTATTCCCAACCATGTTACTTATTCATTATTATAATTCTTATCTGAAATACTCTCTTTAGCTTTATGTTGAATTGGAAAATTGTAATTTTGAGAAGCCCCAAGGACTCAAGAAATCAGCCTGTGGAAAACTTTATCTTCCATGAAATGTTTCCCAGTGTGGGACAGAGGCTGTCCAGTGTAAGGAGTGAGGGCAAAGTTGTCTACCATCTGCAAGCAGAGCTTGGGAACTCTCTTGAGCTTTTTGAGAGGAACTGCTTGAGGTAGCCAAGGGGCAAACTACTAGGTGTAAGGGTAGAGGTGGAGAGTTAAAATTATATTTGGAAGGGCTTGAACAGATCCCTTTCTACTAAAATAAATGTCACTGCCCTAATAAACCAACTTAGGGCCATGGAGAATACTTGCCACTGACCTAATTTCTCCTAGCTTGGCCTTGAATTAGGGCCCAGTAATCCTGGTCAAGTAAGGTGAAATCTTAACATTGGGACTTGTGGGGTGGGAAAGGAGAAAAGCTGTTGTACTCCTTTAGTGGGTCTTCCTCCCATTACAGAGCAAATTGGGATCAGTGCCCTTGTAGCTCATACAGAGCTCCCAGTAACAAGAGATTGCAGTAACTCCAACAAGATCGTGCTGGTGACATTGGTGCTAAAACAGATGACTGCAGTACACGTATTTTCATGCTGTGTAGACATGTAGACTTTCCAGTAGCTGCATCACCACCAGCAGCAGGCTTTGGAAAGAAAGATGATATGCCCCTTCCTCATTATACCATCCCCATCCCTACTTTAAAGATGGTGGTAGGAAAGAGTTACTCTGTACTTCGACTGAAAGTCACAATGGAGAGTGAGGAGGGCACTTCCTTGCGGGCATGTTGCAAACAAAGCCCTGTTCTTGCAGGATCATGTGTCTTCAGGTGAGCCTCCTAGGAAACGAGGAGGTGGACACTTGTCATTTTTGTCATTGTTGTGTTTGGTTGTGTCTTCCTCAGTGCTTTGTTTCTAGGAGGAAGGAGTTACGAAAACTATGCAGAAGCAATTTTCAGTGTTGGTCAACAGTAACAACAACAAAAAAGCAACACAGCTTTTTCTTTCCAGTAGCAGATTAAAATTAACTACAGAAAAGAACAGAAGGTTTGGGGGACAACTGGAGCTGTGCCAATAAAGACCCTTGAATTATTAAAACTACAAGAAGGCTCACTGGGGACCTGGAGACTTTGGAGATGTTACCCTCATTTTTAGTCAGATGTATGTTTGTGGGCATGTCCATTTTTTAGCGCTTTCAGTATATAAATGTTTCCCACTCCTGCCCCAGCTTTGAAACTCAGGTTGAAATGGGGTAGTTAATCCAAGCTCTCTTGCCTTAGACATGGTAAATTCAGGCCGTCTGGTCAATAGCACATGGCCTCAATAGTGCCAAGAGAGTTGTCAGGAAAGTTAGCGTTCCAGATGGTTCTTGTGATAGCATTACCCATGCAAGCCCCAAGGAACCACAAGTCTTAGGTCAGAAGTCTCAAAATGCCACTGTCCAACCCTCTTACCTCACACAGAGGACAAAATTAGGAATGCTCACAACCAGCTTCACTGCAGAAATCTTCTATTCAAACACTATTTGGTTGTTAATACTCTCTTATGACAGTATATGCTTATTAATTTAGACCAATACAATTTAATTACAAACTTTGTAACCATTTAATGACATTTAAAAACCTTGGCAAAATATACAACAGTAACATCAGTACAGTGCTAGCTATACTGCATGAAAGCTTTGGTGAAAATAATCAAGCGCTGTATGGTTGCCACTAGCTGTGTGTTTCTAGAGAGCTAGGAGGGGAATATGGCTATAAGAGAGGAGAAGACAATGACCTCAAATGGAAGAGATCTAAAAAGAAGCCTTGGTGATTCCTGGCAAAGCAGTTGCAGGATTGGAATTACTGTGAAGCTAGATTGAATTGTGTCAGGAAAGAATGGGTTATTTCAATAGGTGTGTAATTGTAACCCTAAATGTAAATGGTCTGAATTCACCAATAGTAGCAGAGTGGATTAAAAAAAACTACCGTATACTGCCTACAAGAGACATATCTAAGCCTTAAACATAAAGGCAGATTCGCAGTAAAAGGGTGGAAAATGATTCTCCAAGCAAATAACATCCACAGGAAAACAGGTGTAGCCATACTTATATCTTCAAAATAGATTTAAAGATAACAGAAATTCAATTAAGAAATATCAGCCCTAGAGCCAAATGGTGGTGTAGTAAATGCTGATACTCGCTGCCTCCCACAACTCCATCAAAATTATAACTAAAATACTGATAAACTATCATTCAGAACCACCTGAAAGCTGGTGAAATGGAAGTCCTACAACTAGAGAAGTAAAAAAGAAAGCACATGGAGTCTGGTGGGAGGGGTGGAGTCATGGAACAGGCTGGTCCGACACCCATGTGTCTTTTTTTTTTTCCAATTGGGAGGGATATCTCAGCTGCGGAGGCCTCCCATGAGGAACAAGGGTTTCCCATATTCCCAGCCCAGGATTCCAGAGCTGGGAAGAGAAGTCCCTATAACTTTGGGCCATAAAAACTAGCAGGGATTGTGGCTGAGTGACACAGAGACTGCTGGAGACTCATGCAGTTCCTGGTTCATGAACTTATATGGTCCCATTCCCTCTGACCTCCAAAGCCCACACAGGGGCACACTTAGAGTGCTCAGCTCAGGTGATGGGAAACTAAGCCATTGGGCCCTAAAGGACACCTACTGCACAAGGCCACTCTACCAATACCAGGAGACATAGCAGCTCTACCTCATACATAGAAACAAACAGGGAAGCAGCCAAAATGCAGAGACAAAGAAACATGTCACAAAAGAACAGAAGAACTATACAGAAAAAGAACTAAATGAAATTGAAGCAAGTACACTACTAGATATAGGGTTCAAAACAACAGTTATAAGAATGCTCAAGGATCTTAATGAGAGCTTCAAGGAACATAGTGAGACTTTCAGGGATCTTAGTAAGAATTTCAAAGACATGAAAAAGGATCTGTCAGAAATTAAGCATACACTAACTGAAATAAAGAATAATTTACAGGGATTCAACTGTAGAGTAGAGGATCCTGAGAATCAATGATTTGGAATATGAGGAAGCAGAAACCACCCAATCAGAAGAGCAAAGAGAAAAAAGGGGTCCAAAAATATGAAGCTAGTGTATGTAGCCTCTGGGACAACCTCAAGCATACCAATATTCTCATTATAGGGTTGACAGAAGGAGAAGAAAGCAGACAAGCAAGCAAGGTATTGAAAACCTATTTGAAGAAATTACAGAAAATTTCCCCTACCCGGTGAAAGAAATAGCCTTACAAGTCCAGGAAGCATAGAGAGTCCCAAACAAAAGGAATTCAAAGAGGCCCACAACAAGATACATCATAATTAAAATGCCAAAGACAAAGAATCTTAAAAACAGCAAGAGAAAAACAGTAAGAAGAAGAAGGAAAAAAATAAAGGTCTAAAATAGGAACAATAAAATGGCAATAATATACGTCTATCAACAATTGAACCTAAAAATCAAAATAAATGAACAAGGAATCTAATGAACAAAATAAACTGATGAATAAAATAGAACCAGAGGCATAGGAACATGGAACTGACTGACAAATTTCAGAGGGAAGGGAGGAAGGAAGAGATTATCAAAGAACTTATTTGCATATATGCATGACCTATGGACACAGAGAGTCGTGTGGTGAAGGCTTGGGTGAGGGTGGGAACCAGGTGGAGGGGGGCAACAAGGAGAGAGGAGG
>NW_006287807.1:54050-54860 GCF_000327345.1 Myotis davidii
GCATGAATAAATAAAAGAAATATGCTTTCAATGAAGCACTAGACCAAATGGACATAATTGACAATTACAGAACCTTTCATCTGGAACAACAGATTATATATTCATCTCCAGTGCACATGTAACATTCTCAAGGATAGACTATATGTTGGGTCACAGAACGAGCCTCATCAAATCCAGAAGATTGAAATTATACCAAGAGTATTCCCTGACAATGATGCCTTGATACATTAGAAATCAACTGCAAAAAGGAAGTAAAGAAACACCTAAGTGTGTGGAGATTAAACAACATATTACTAAAAGATGACTGGGTCAAAGAAGAAATAAAAGATGAGATCAAAAGACATAGACAAATGAGAAGGATAATACAACATATGGAAACTTCTGCCATGCAGTGAAAGCAGTAATAGGGAAGTTTACATCATTACAAGCCTATCTCAAGGAACAAGAGATATCCCAAGTAAACAACCTAACATCAAATCTTAAAGAACCAGAAAAAGAACAAAAGCAACCCAACATGAACAGAAGAAAGAAAATAATAAAAATTAGAGCAGAATTGAGTGAAATAGAGAATTAAAAAGACTCTACAAAAATTATTAATACAACAAAGAGCTGGTCCTTTGAAAAGATTAGTAAAATTAAACCCCTGGCTAGACTTGCTAAGGAAAGAAAATATTCAGATATAAACAATCAGAAATGAGAGAGAAGACACCACAGACATCACAGATATACAAAGGATCATACTAGAATATTATAAAAAACTATATACCACCAAATTAATAACTTAGAAGAAATGGATAAGTTCCTAGAGAA
>NW_006287807.1:63627-68904 GCF_000327345.1 Myotis davidii
ATTCAACAGTAGAGTAGAGGAATCCAAGAATCAAATCAATGATTTGGAATATTAGGAAACAAAAAACCCCAAATCAGAAGATAGCAAAAAGAAAAAAGAAGCCAAAAATATGAAGATAGTGTAAGGAGCCTCTGGGACAACTTCAAACAAACAAACATGGGAATTGGGGGGGTGCCAGAAGAAGAGAGAAAGATATTGAAAACCTATTTGAAGAAATAATGACAGAAAACTTCCCCTACCTGGTGAAAGAAATAGACTTACATGTCCAGGAAGTGCAGAGAACCCCAAACAACAGGAATCCAAAGAGGACCACACCAAGACACCTCATAATTAAAATGCCAAGGGCATAAGACAAAGAGAGAATCTTAAAAACAGCAAGAGAAAAACAGTAAGAAGAAGAAGGAAAAAAATAAAGGTCTAAAATAGGAACAATAAAATGGCAATAATATACGTCTATCAACAATTGAACCTAAAAATCAAAATAAATGAACAAGGAATCTAATGAACAAAATAAACTGATGAATAAAATAGAACCAGAGGCATAGGAACATGGAACTGACTGACAAATTTCAGAGGGAAGGGAGGAAGGAAGAGATTATCAAAGAACTTATTTGCATATATGCATGACCTATGGACACAGAGAGTCGTGTGGTGAAGGCTTGGGTGAGGGTGGGAACCAGGTGGAGGGGGGCAAAAAGGAGAAAGGAGGAACATCTGTAATACTCTCAACAATAAAGATTTTTTAAAAATAAAATGCATGAATAAATAAAAGAAATATGCTTTCAATGAAGCACTAGACCAAATGGACATAATTGACAATTACAGAACCTTTCATCTGGAACAACAGATTATATATTCATCTCCAGTGCACATGGAACATTCTCAAGGATAGACTATATGTTGGGTCACAGAACGAGCCTCATCAAATCCAGAAGATTGAAATTATACCAAGAGTATTCCCTGACAATGATGCCTTGATACATTAGAAATCAACTGCAAAAAGGAAGTAAAGAAACACCTAAGTGTGTGGAGATTAAACAACATATTACTAAAAGATGACTGGGTCAAAGAAGAAATAAAAGATGAGATCAAAAGACATAGACAAATGAGAAGGATAATACAACATATGGAAACTTCTGCCATGCAGTGAAAGCAGTAATAGGGAAGTTTACATCATTACAAGCCTATCTCAAGGAACAAGAGATATCCCAAGTAAACAACCTAACATCAAATCTTAAAGAACCAGAAAAAGAACAAAAGCAACCCAACATGAACAGAAGAAAGAAAATAATAAAAATTAGAGCAGAATTGAGTGAAATAGAGAATTAAAAAGACTCTACAAAAATTTAAAACAAAGAGCTGGTTCTTTGAAAAGATTAATAAAATTGACAAACCCCTGGCTACACTCGCTAAGGAAAAAAGGGAAAAGACCCATATAAACAAAATCAGAAATGAGAGAGAAGACACCACAGACATCACAGATATACAAAGGATCATACTAGAATATTATAAAAAACTATATACCACCAAATTAATAACTTAGAAGAAATGGATAAGTTCCTAGAAATATATAACCTTCTTAGACTAAGTCATGAAGAACTGGAAAATCTTAATAGATCAATCAGCAGTGAGGAAATTGAAACAACCATCAAAAACCTCCCCCCAAAAGTAAAAATCCAGGACCAGATGGCTTCACCAGTGAATTCTACGAAATGTTCAAAGAAGATTTAAAACCCATTTCTCAAATTCTTCAAAAAAATTGAAGAGGAGGCTTTACTTCCTAACATTCTATGAGGCCAATATAGCCCTGATTTCAAAATCTGGCAATAATAACACACAAAAAAGAAAACTACAGAGTAATATCTCTGATTAACACAGATGCAAAAATCCTAAACAAAATGTTTGCAAATTGAATACCACAGTACATTAAAAAATAATAATTCACGATTAAGTGGCATTCTTTCCAGGGGCACAAGGATGGTTCAGCGCACACAAATTGATCAATGTAATGTGCCACATTAACAAAAGAAGGCATAGAAATCATATGATCTTACCAATGGATGCAGAAAAAGCATTTGACAAGATACAATAACCATTTATGATTAAAACACTCAATAAAATAGGAATAGAAAGTACCTCTTCATAATAAAGGCCATATATGGTAAACCCTTGGATAGTATCATACTGAATGGTGAAAAACTGAAAGCTTTTCTTCTAAGATCAGGAGCAAGACAAATATGACCACTCTCACCACTCTTAATCCACACTAGTGACCTGGTGCATGGATTCATGCACATTGAAAAGAAATTAATTAGAAGGTGGCCAATGGAGCGAGACAGGCCAGACATGCCCTGGAGCCAACCTCTGATCCCTCCCTGGCTGGCCACACCTGGGGTGGCACCGTGGCTCGAAGGGCATCTGTGGAGTGAGTGGGTTCCCTCTGGGAGGTGGGGTCCCTCAGCCTGGCCTGCAGGGATCGGACTAAAACAAGCTCTCCGACATCCCCCGAGGGGTCCCGGAGTGCAAGAGGGCACTCTGCAAAGTTGCTGTAGTACTTTGGGTGTGGAACATAGACACAAGTATGCAGTAAACCAGATTCGGGACCAATAGTGCCCCGGCAACAATATAACCCACAGCCGAAATTGGAATAGTGTGGCCCCGCGAGGAATCGGGCTCCCTCTTCTCTGGCTTTAGAGTGCATCACCCAAGAACTGTCCCTGCCAAGTCTCTGCAGCTCCTGCATTGAGTGTCTGCCCCCTGGTGATCAGTGCACATCATAGTTACTGGTTGGATGAGCACTTAGCTTATTAGCCTTTTATATGTATAGAGAGAGGTGGAAGTCCTAGCCAGAGCAATAAGGCAAGAGAAAGAAACAAAAGACATCCAAATAGGGAAGAAAGAAGTCAAACTGTCACTTTTTGTGGATTACATATATGTCATCTGTATATAGAAAATCCTAAAGATTCTACCAAAAAACTATTAGAAACAAGAAACAAATACAGTCAAGTTGCAGGATAGAAAATTAGTTTGCAAAAATACATTGTCTTCCTGTATACTAATCACAAAACTTCAGGAAAAGAAATGGAGGGGGGTGGGGGGGAACAGTTCCTTTTGCAATTGGAACCAAAAGAATAAAATACTTAGGAATAAACTTAACAAAGAACATGAAAGACCTATATACTGAATATTACAAAGCGTTATTAAAAGAGATTGAAAAAGACACAACAAAATGGAAAAATATCCTGTGTTCTTGGATTGGAAGAATCAACAATAATTAAAATGGCCATATTGTCCAAAGCAATATACAGATTTAATACAGTCCCCATCGAAATCCCAAGGTCATTTTTTAAGAAAGAAATGAGAAATCATAAGATTTGTGTGGAACCATAAAAAAGACCCCAAATAGCCAAAGAAAGAAGAACGAAGCTGGAGGTATCACATTGCTTGGCTTCAAATTATGCTACAGAGCTACAATAATTAATACAGCATGGTATTGGCCAAGAAACAGACACACAGATCAATAGAACAGAATAGAGAGCCGAGTTATAAAACCACATGTATATTGTCTACCACAATACCACTAGTATATCTATACAGTTATAATGCTGTAATATATTTAGTATCAGAAAATTTTCCCAGTTTTCTGCAAAATGTCTTTATAGCAGCTAGGGGTTTTGTACAATTGTTCCACCTTCTGGCTTTCTAATTGCTTTCTCATGATACATCTTAGGATGTATAACTGAAACTACTTACATGATACCATAGTCTTCTCATGCCTCACACCAGGAAGTACATAATTTGTCCCACTATTGATTGTATGTCTGATCCTTGGTGAAGGTGGTGACCACTAGACCTCTTTACTGTAAAAGTAGTTTTTCCTTTTGAAACTAGTAATTAGTGGGGTATTTTAACTCCATGTGAATATTCTATTCCCCAATAACCTTTCATCAGATAACTTCAGCATCCATTGATGATCCTTGCCTAAAAGTAATGATTAGCTTAGAAGTTGTAAAACAATGATTTTCTACTTCTGTCATTCTTTCTAGTTTTAGTTACTGGTATTGCTTTATAGAAAGGCTTTCTGTTTCTCCTTGCTTTCTCCCCCACCTCGTCCCCCCCACCATTGTGTCCATGCACACTGTTGAACATTTGCAAACTCATATATTGAGTGTTATAAGGCAATGTTGTTTTTTATGTTCACATTGTCCAAAAATTTGGACAGTGGGAGACCTTTGAAGCTGGCTTCTGTGACCTTTTGAACACTTGCCTGTTTTCTGGCCCAGGAAGAAGCCTCAGGCTCATTTTGTACTTTTCCTACCTAAGGTCTAGAATCCATCTTTTCTCTGACACTCTGTTCCTTATACCAGGAAACTATTAGAAACCAAGATTTAGATGCTAGGGGTCACCCATTGCTCCTAGAGTCCCATTGCTTCTATGCTTGTTCAGGATACAACTAGGAAATTAATATCTTCTGCCCAGTTGAGGTTGATCAGTGGTTGAGCATTGATCTATGAGTGAGGACGTCATGGTTCGCTTCCTAGTCAGGATACTTGCCCGGGTTGTGGGCTTAATCACCCAGTAGGGGTTGTGCAGGAGACAGGCGATCAATAATTTTTCGTCATCATTGATGTTTCAATCTCTTTCTCCTTCTCCCTTCCTCTCTGCAATGAATACAAACATTTTTTAATATATTTTAAATACTACAGAAGTAATATAGAAAATAATTTTTTGAGGATCATCTACACTAACAAAAGACAAACATGCAAATTGACCATACCTTCACTATGCCTTAAGCCATGCCCACCAGCCAATCAGAGCGACTATATGCAAATTAACACACCCAAAAGGGCAGCTGTCAGCCACGTGTGGAGCAAGCAGGAGACTTGGTTGCCCCAATGATGGAGGAAGCCAAGCTTCCCGCTTGCCGCGACCTGCCTCTGAGCTCCACTGAAAGCAGCAAAGTTTCAATTATAGAAAGTAAACCCCAGATGCCTGCTTTCAGCCAGCCGTGGCTATGGAGCTGAAGCGAGCAGGAGGCTTCCCTCCCTCCCACCCGCCGTGGCCGGCTCTGAGCTCCTTTCAAGGCTACAAAGTTTCAATTATAGAAGGTAAATAAATCCCAGAATAAAAAGAAAAAAGAAAAAAAGGAGAGGCTAGGACAGCTGTGGGCAAACTACAGCCCACGGGCCGGATCCGGCCCGTTTGAAATGAATAAAACTAAAAAAAAAAAAGACCGTACCCTTTTATGTAATGATGTTTACTTTGAATTTATATTAG
>NW_006287807.1:69003-74956 GCF_000327345.1 Myotis davidii
CGGTGGTGGTGGGAGCCTCTCCCACCTCCTCAGCAGTGCTAAGGATGTCTGACTGCAGCTTAGGCCTGCTCTCCGCTGGCAAGTGGACATCTTCGAGGGCTGCCAGGCTGCCAGAGAGATGTCTGACTGCCAGCTTTGGCCCGTTTCCCCAGGGAGCGGGCCTAAACCAGCAGGTGGACATCCTCCGAGGGGTCCCAGACTGCTAGAGGGCGTAGGCCTGGCTGAGGGACCCACCCCCCCGAGTGCACAAATTTTTGTGCACCGGGCCTCTAGTGATTTTATATTGATTTGCCTAATTTAAACTTAACATTACTTAACATATTTCTTTTATACTTGTATCTCTTCTGCAATAAAATTTTGGTAGTTATAAAATTAATGTTTACTTCCTTTATGCTATAATATATACAAAATATTTCAGAGTCATAATATTAATATTACTACTAACAATAAGCCCAACAAGTTGAAGATTTATTTGCAGTCGTTTTTGTTGTTAGAAGTTAGGTTTATTTGTT
Organism: Myotis davidii; assembly: GCF_000327345.1. NCBI lineage: Eukaryota > Metazoa > Chordata > Mammalia > Chiroptera > Vespertilionidae > Myotis > Myotis davidii. Next base: position 69,516 of record NW_006287807.1, read on the forward strand.
TCTGTTTATATTAAGCTTTAGTTTCTTTTGAAAATTTTAGTCTTGAATATTTAAAACATTTACATGTCACAAAGTTTAGTATAATGAAAGGTATACTTAGAGAAGTGTTAATCTCATCCTTGTGCCTGTCACTGTGCTCCCACCTATCCTATCTAATAAAAGAGAAACATGGTAATTAGCATACGACCTCTACCCTTCCCATTGGCTAACCAGGGCAATATGCAAATTAACTACCAGCCAAGATGACGGCTGGCAGCCAGGCAGCTCAAAGCGAACATGAGGCTTGCTTGCTTCAGTGATGGAGGCCCCCAACGTTCCCCGCCTGCCGTTGCAGACCTCTGAGCTGCAACTCTAAGCAACTATGTTACAAATATAGAAGCTAAACATAACCCCAGAAACCTGCTTTAATCCGCCAGGCTTCAGCCAGCAGGATCGCAACATTGTTTCAAATACAGAAGGTAAACAAAGGCCAGAAACCTGCTTTCAGCAGCAGAGGCATAAGAACTGGAGCCAAGCCTCAAAGCTAAAACTGGCCCAGAATAAAAAAAAAAAGGAGTGGTTGGGAGCTTCAGTCAGCCGCCAGCCTGAAAACAGCCCCCAGACTGGCCAGGCACCCCAGTGGGGACCCCCACCCGGAGCCAGGACACCCTTGAGGGCAAACCAGCCAGCCCCAACCCGTGTACCAGGCCTCTATCCTATATCGTAAAAGGGTAATATGCCTCCCAGCACTGGGAGCAGCGGAGCCGCGAGGCCTCCCGGCACCAGGATCAGTGTGACAGGGGGCAGCACCCCAACCCCCTGATCCGCCCTGCTCTGTGCATGACAGGGGGCGGCGCCCCAACTCCCCAATCGGCCCTGCTCTGAGCCCGACCAGGGGCTGCACCTAGGGATTGGGCCTTCTCTCTGCCACCCGGGAGCAGGCCTAAGCCAGCAGGGGGGGCCCAGACTGCGAGAGGGCACAGGCCGGGCTGAGGGACCCCCTCCCCCCCCCCCAAGTGCACAAATTTTTGTGCACCGGGCCTCTAGTCTATACTAATAAAAGGGTAATATGCTAATTAGACCAGAAGTTTTCCGGACGACCTTCTGGACAAAAGCTATGGTGGCATTGCTGAGGCAGAGGCAGTTAGGGGCGATCAGGATGGCAGGGGAGAGCAGTTAAGGCGATCCGGCCGGCAGGCAGGTGAGTGCTTAGGAGCCAGCGGTCCTGGATTGCGAGATGGATGTCCAACTCCCCACAGGGATCAGGCCTAAACTGGCAGTCAGACATCCCCCGAGGGGTCTCAGATTGGAGATGGTGCCGGCCAGGCCGAGGGACCCCTTTGCCCCCATGCACGAATTTTGTGCACCTGGCATCTAGTCCTATATAATAAAAGCCTATTATGGTAAGTGTCCAGTCGTCCTGTCAGCTATTCAACCAATCAAAGCATGATATGCTAAGGCTTCTCATCATTTTTGCTATGACGTGCACTGACCAGGGGGCAGATGCTCTGACCAGTAGGTTAGCTTGCTGCTGGGGTCTGGCTGATCGGGACTGAGCAAGACAGGCTGGACACACCCTGGATCCCTCCCATGGTCCCTCCCTGGCTGGCCAATGCCCCGTTTCCCTCCCCAGCCCCAATCATGCACCAGTGGGGTCCATTGGCCTGGCCTGCACCCCCTCGCAATCCGGGCTTAGGGACCCTCTCCCTGAGTGCATGAATTTTGTGCACCGGGCCTCTAGTCCTTAATAGGTAATGATTTTTATTATTTTCCACATAATTTTTTCTGTGTTTATGTTTGCCAAAAAGAAACATGTGTATGTTATTCTTCTATTTCAGTATGTATTTTCTTATTTCTGTTTCTCTTTCTCACACTAGTGGTCTCATTCTAAGTACATTTCTTTTGCATCTTGTTTTTCTCAATCTTTTTTCTTTTATGGCTCTAAAGTACTTTGTCACATAGATGTACCATCATTTATTCAACCAAATTCATTTCTGGGGATTTGGTTGTTTCTAATATTTTGCTCTTATAAATCAATGAATAACGTGTGCTTATGTTGTTTTGTATTTGTGAGGGGGTGTATCTTTAAGAGCAATTCATAGAAATGGGATTGCTGGGAGAAATATGTAGTTTTGTTAAATAGTGTCAAACTTTCCATGTTTGTGGCACCATTTAACACTCCACCAGCAAGGCACTGCCAGGGCTTTCTAACCTTCAGCAATGTGCTGTCAGGCTTTTGAATTTTTGCTAGTTCTGTTGGATGAAAAGCATTAACTCGGTGTTTTTAATTGTACTTCTCTTATTATGAATACATTACAGCCATATTTTTTCATTTTTTAATATAGCTTAATTTGGTCAGCCTTTTTTGCTTCTGAATTTTGAGTCATAGTTAAGAAAGATTTGGATATCTACATTATAAAGAATTCACTGATGTTGTTTAGTACTTGTTTTGTTTTGTTGCCATTTTCTATGTTTAGCTCTCTGACTCATGTAGAGTTTCCTTTAGTGTATGGTGTGAGGTTTGGATCTAGTTTATCTTTTGCCTATGCCAGTTATTCACATTGCTTATTAAAAATTCCACCTTTTCTCCATCAGAAGAAAAGGACAGGTATACCTGGTTTTAAAAAGGAAAAGTTCACAAAATTAATATTCTGGTATTTCACTTTTTTTAGTGTCAATTTTATTGGCAAAAGCTTTAATGAGAATAATCTTGACTCAGAGACATAGCTGGGCTCCTACTATAATTGAATTTGTACCCCCAAAATATAGGCCCCTACTTTCAGGAGAGAACTGGGACCAGCACACGTCCTTGGTGATGGAGGAGCAGGCCCATCCTGAGAACAGGCTCTCCAGGCGAGTAGCACAGTGCTCACACGGGCCGCCAGTTCATTTAAAGTTCAGAGGGCACACAACCCAGGGCCTCACTTCACCTGACATCGCTCAACAAAATGAGTGCTTTTTGTGGGTGTTTTTGCTTTTAATTGTGACAGGGCTTTTGGAGAAGACACAAATGGCTAAAGCCGTTCTCAAGTTTCCCGCAGTGCTGCTCCTTCAGAGGTAAAGGACTTTTGGAAATGTGTGTGCGTGAGATTTGTCACAAGCACTGGGGATGACATGGCACAGATTTTTAATAAAGAGCCAGGGATGTTAAGTGATCTGCAGGGAAGAAGAAAGTTGCCTACAATGGAGCTATCACACTCAAAGTTCCAATAGCATCCTCATGTGGGAATATGTAGTTTAAAATCACTTACCACTTCTAGGAAAAGTTCAAAGAGCAGCCAGAAAATCAGTGGGTGTCACTGTGGGTAAGACGTTGAGCCTACTCTGTTCAGTGTTCTGCCTGATATTTGCACTTCCAGCTGGGCGTTAGGGTTGCGTTGGAGCACATTAGCTCAGCAGTTGTGTAGCAGCCAGTCTAGGGTTCCTTTAAAAGGAAGAGATGATCTGTATGTGTGCTATTACTTTCATGTTTGAGGAGACACTTGAAAATTGTTCATAACTAGTTTAATACGGTAATGCCCCCTTATCCACAGCTTTCCTCAGTTTCAGCTACCTGTGGACATTCTCACTCTGAAAATATTAAATGAAAAATTCCAGAAATCACTGTCCCTTCCATCTCACCCGGGATGTGAATCAGCCTTTGTCCTCTGTCTCCAAGCTGTATTCACTCCCCACCCCTTAGTCACTTAGTATCAAATTCACTATTGAAGTATCACAGTGCTTATGTTCAAGTAACCCTTATTTTACTTAACAATGGCCCCAAATCCCAAGAGTAATGGTGCTGGCAATTCAGTTATGCCAAAGAGAAGCTGTAAACTTCACCATTAGTATACATATATGTATTTATAGGAAAAAGCATGGCGTACATAGGGTTGGGGATTATCAGCAGTTTCAGGCATCTACTGTGGGTTGTAAAACTATGGACTACTTTCCTTACAATTTTTCTTTTGGGGGATGTGTATGTGGTAACATTCTTTCATTTTGATTATGTTGAAATGAGATAATGTATATGAAACTGTTAATGTGATATCTGGCACATTTGCACTCAATAACTTAATCATGACATTAACCGGTTTTTATAACAATTGTTAATTAACCTTTATGTGTATTTTCAGAGAGCTATTGCTTATCTTTTTCCCAGTGGTTTGTTTGAGAAGCGAGCCAGACCAATAATGAAGGTAATTATCTTAATTCATATTTTTAAAAATTTCACTTAGTTTTATATGTTGCAATAATTATCTAATGCATTTTTAAATTTATTTTACAGCATCCTGAACAGATTTTTCCAAAACAGAAAGGTAAGTTTGTTAAGAATGAAATAAGCAGTTATTGTTGCTATATTGTTACGTTATACTGTTGGCCTAGTGAACGAAATTAGTGCACATTAAAAGGGAATTAATTAGAGGAAATATTTTAATATTGCTATTTGCCCTTTCTCTATAATAGAAGTGTCAGAGATGAAAGAAAAATTAGTAAAATGTATATGAAAATAATAAATTTATTAATAATCACAACATGATATAAAAACAACAAAAACATGATGTAAAAACAACACTGATACAAACAATGACTGATAAATTGATTAAACTTATTCTAATATCTCCCTGTATACCACATTAAGAGTGAAAACACTTTCAGAGTGCTTGACTAATTTCCCTTGTGCTAAAGAACTTTACAACTTTAACGTCACATGCTCTTCAAACTCGAGAGAAAACAACATATAACTGACCATGTGCAAAAACGGGTTCATGTAGGAATATGCCTACTCTGTCTAGAGTTTGTCCTTGTGATTTATTAATAGTCATCACAAATGCTGGCATCACAGGAAATTGTTGTCGAATCAGTTTACCCTACTAGACCGTTGTACCGATTTTTCAGTAATTTCCACACAAAGGTGGAATATTGGCGCTAGATGAAAGGAAGACCTATTTTCTACAATGAAACTGTCTTTGAATTAATTTAAATGGGAGGCCAGTGTCAGATGGGGACATATCCATTCTTAGAATCAGAACAACCTCTCCTTCTGCAGATCCTGTTAATACTTCAACTTCAATAATGTTAGGTCACAATCTTTTGATAATAAATCTAGTACCATTACAGAGATCCCATTTACTATTAAGATTTCTCAGTAGCATGATGATTGCACCCACTTTCAATTTTAATTTATGAGACGGCATTCCCGAAGGAGTAATACTATTAAGAAATTCAATGGAAAAATTTTCCTTTTCAGCATTATCTTTTGAACCAATGAAAGCATCACTCAAATATGTGTGAAAATCTCCAATGTCTCAGTATTGTGCCGCATGCTATGTGATCAGCCATAGAATAAATGAGTTTAAAGTACTGTAGTGTTTGGGGATGTTTCAGAAAGTTGTCTCTTGCCGAAACCGGTTTGGCTCAGTGGATAGAGCGTCGGCCTGCGGACTGAAGGGTCCGGCCCGGGCAGCGGGGACCCACCGCTG
>NW_006287807.1:75338-77732 GCF_000327345.1 Myotis davidii
CTGATCAACGCCTAACTACTCTTCTGCCGGCCTGATTGCCCCTAACTGCCCTCCCCTGCTGGCCTGGTCCCCCCCAACTGCCCTCCCTTGTAGCCCTGGGTCCCCCCCAACTGCCCTCCTCTGCCAGCCGGTCACCCCTAACTGCCCTCCCCTGCAGGCCTGCTCGCTCCCAACTTCCCTCCCTTGCAAGCCTGGTCCCTCTCAACTGCCCTCCCCTGCTGATCATCTTGTGGCAGCCATCTTGTGTGTCAATTTGCATATTGTGTCTTTATTATATATGATGTCACCCCAATAAATTAAACAAAAAATAAAAATAAAACAATAAACAGTACTTCCATAGAATCAACAATATATTTTTGCCACCTACCTACGTACCAATTTTGCTTTGTTTTGTGACTAATAGGACAAAATGATTTTTTCTGTTAAAAAATGTGAGTGAATTTTAGAGTTGAATAGATTATTACACTTATAATCCCCTATTGCTTCCCTGGTTAAAAGACGAAAGCTTATAGATTGTGTTAACATAAAAATCCTGCTTTACTATTTAAAGCAAATGACAAAAGTATTAGGATAAGCAAAGATATATATGAATTGATGACAGAAACAAGGAGTGGTACCTAATACTAGACAAAATGGAATTCAGGGAGACTGGGGAATGGTTCAGTGAGACAAGAACATTAGTTTATGTTGCTAAAACCTAATATCTATTAAGTGGATTTGATGACCATGAACCTTTTTGCACCAAGCATTTAGCATTGAAATGTTTAAAGCAAAAGCTGTTAACTAAATCTCTAAAGAATTTGAATAACACAGCATGATTTTATAGCTACAGATACAAGTGCAAAGAATACATTTGCTATGCAGATGCCAATGGAATATTAATAGAAATACCAGGTAATAGGTGATAGAGAAAACCTAACAAATTCTCAAAAGTAGGTTTTATATAGATTAGATTTTTCCGACTTAAAACTTAACAGAACCATAAAACTATTGGGTTAAAGAGTAAACCAAAATTGAGATTTCAGACTATTTAGAAATACAGAGGGGACAAAAGTAGATTTATACTGTTCATATGGAAAATGATATAATTATTAATAAATAAAGAATACAAGAATATCAATAAAAATATATTTAAAAAAAAAAGAATACAAGAATAAATTCTGTTTTGCATACTCAGAACTGTATTGTTGATTTTTTCCGTTCACTTTCTTCACCCATCCCTCCACCCCTCTAGCAACCATCATTTTGTTCTTTGTTTCTGTGAGTCTGTTTTTGTTTTGTTTTATTTGTTTGTTTGTTTTTTAATCCACGTGTAAGTGAAATAATGTGGTATTTGTTTTTCCCCGTCTGACTTATTTCACTTAATATGTTACATATGGGTCAAACCATGGTGTTGCAAATGGCAGGTTTGGGGTGTTCTTTTTTATTGTGGAGTAATATTGCATTGTATATATGTGCCACTTCTTCATCTATTCATCTGTCGATGGACACCTATGTTGCTTGCACATCTTGGCTATTGTAAATAATGCTGCAATGAACATAGGGGTGCCTATGTCTTTTTGAATTAGTGGTTTCACTTTCATACCCACAAGTATTGCTGAGTCTTATGGTAGATTTAGTTTTTAAAAGGAAATATATTTTGAATATCAACATCCCTTATTGGACATGTCATTTGAAAATGTATTCTCTCATTTGATAGGTTGTCCTTTTGTTTTGTTGATCATTTTCTTTGCTATGTAGAAGCTTTTAGTTTAATGAAGTCCCATATGTTTATTTTTGTTTTTATTTCCCTTAGCTGAGGAGATACATCATAAAAGATATTACTAAGACTGATGTCAAATAGTTTACTGCCTATGTTTTCTTCTAGGACTTTTATGGTTTCAGGTCTTACATTTAAGTCTTTAATTCATTTTGAGTTTATTTTTGTATGTGGTATAAGATAATGGCTCCGTTTCATCTTTTCTACATGATCTGTTCAGTTTTCCCAACACCACTTAAGAAACTGTCATTTTTCTGTTGCATATTCTTCCCTCCTTGTCTTAGATTAATTGGCCATATAAACAAGGGTTTATTTTAGGGCTATGTCTGTTTTTGTGTCACTACATTACTGTTATGATTATTACTAGAGGCCCAGTCCACAAAAATTTGTGCACTCGGTGGGGTCCCTCAGCCCTGCCTATGCCCTCTTGAAGTCTGGGACCCCTCGGAGGATGTCCACCTGCTGGCTTAGGCCTGCTCCCTGGGGGATTGGGTCCAAGCTGGTAGTCGGACATCCCTCTGGCAGCCCAGCAGTCCTCGGGGGATGTCCACTTGACAGCAGGGAGCAGACCTAAGCTGCAGTCAGACATCCTTAGCACTGCTGAGGAGGGAGGAGAGGCTCCCACCACCACCGCC
>NW_006287807.1:78076-82893 GCF_000327345.1 Myotis davidii
TATTTACCTTCTATAATTGAAACTTTGTTGCCTTCAGAGCTCAGAGCTGGCTGCAGGGCAGGCGGAAGGGAAGCCTCCTGGTCACTCCAGCTCCGTGGCCACGGCCAGCTGAAAGCAGGTATCTGCAGTTTACCTTCTATAATTGAAACTTTGTTGCTTTGAGTGGAGCTCAGAGGCAGGCCGCGGCAAGCAGGAAGCTTGGCTTCCTCCATCATTGGGGCAACCAAGCCTCCTGCTTGCTCCACCTCTGTGGCTGACAGCCGCCATCTTGGTTGGGTTAATTTGCTTATAGTTGCTCTGATTGGCTGGTGGGCGTGGCTTAAGGCATAGCGAAGGTACGGTCAATTTGCATGTTTGTCTTTTATTAGTGTAGATAGTTTTGTAGAATAGTTTGAAATCAAGACATGTGATACTTTGAACCTTGGTCTTCTCAAGACTGCTTGGGCTACTGTGGTCCTTTGTGATTTCATATAAATTTTAGAATTATTCTTGTTTTGAGAAGAACGCCATTGGTATTTTGCTAGGGATTGCATTGAATCTGTAGATTATTTTGTGTAGTATGGTCACTGTAATGAAAATAATCCTTCCAATCTAAGCGTGGTATATTCTTCCATTTATTTTTGTCCTCTTCAGTTTCTTTATTCAATGTCTTACAGTTTTCAGAGTACAGGTCTTTCATTTCCTTGGTTAAATTTATTCCTGGGTATTTTATTTTTTTTATTATTATTTTATTCTTTTTGATGCATTAAAAATGGGGTTAATTTCTCTTATGATCATTCATTATTAGTGCATAGAAACGACAGATTTCTGTAGATTTCTATATATTTCAGCTTTACTAAGCTCATTTATTCTAATCACATTTTTGTATGGAATTTTTAGGGTTTTCTCTATATCGTATCATGTCATCTGCAAGTAGGGATACTTTTACTTCTTTCTTTCCAGTTTGGATGACTTTTACTTCTTTTTCCTATCTGGTTGCTGTGGCTAGTACTTCCAGTACTATATTGAATAATAGTGGTGCGGATGAGCATCCTTTTCTTGTTCCTGATCTTAGAGGAAAAGCATTGAGTATGATGTTAGCTGTGGGATGGTCATATATAACCTTTATCTTCATGAATAAGTTCCTTCTGTACCCACTTTGTTGAGAGATTTTACCATAAATGAATATTGTATTTTGTCAAATTCTTTTCTGCATCTATTGAGATGATCATAGATTTTTATTGTTGGTTTTGTTGATGTTATGTGCCACAGTAATAGTTCTATGGATAACAAACCATTCTTGTATCCATGATATGAATCCCACTTGATCATGGAGTATGATCTTTTTAATATTGTTGAATTTGTTTACTAGTATTTTGTTGAGAATTTTTACATCTATGTTTATCAGGGAAATTGGTTTGTAATTCTTTTTGTAGTGTCTTTGTCTGGTTTTGGTGTCAGGGTAACGTTAGTCTCATAGAATGAGTGTGGAAGAGTTCCTTTCTCTTTTATTTTTGGAAACAGTTTGAGAAGGATAAGTATTTATTCTTCTTTGAATGGTAGAATTCACCTGTGAAGGAGTCTGTTCCTAGACTTTTATTTGTTGGGATTTTTTTTTTAATTGATTTCAGAGAAGAAGGGAGATGGAGAGAGAGAAACATCAATGATGAGAGAGAATCATTGACTGGCTGCCTCCTGTGTGCCCCCCACTGGGGATTGAGTCCGAATCTGGGTATGTGCCCTGACAGGGAATCGAACTGTGCACTCCTGGTTCATAGATCAACCAGTCAACCACTGAGCCACACCAGCCAGGCAGGAGTTTTATGTGTTTTTTAATTACTGCTTCAGTTTCATTGCTAGTAATAGGTCTGTTCAGATTATTATTTTCTTCTTGGCTTAGCTTGAACGATTGCATGTCTCTAAAAATTTATCCATTTCTTCTGTATTGTCCAATTTGTTGGCATATAATTGTTCCTGATATATGTTAATCATCTTTTGTATTTCTGTGGAGTCGACTGTAATCTCTTTCATTTTTGATTTTATTTATTTGGGCTCTCTTTTTCTTGATGAGTATTGCTAGAGATTTGTCAATTGTGTTTATTGTTGCAGAAAATTAGCTTTTAGTTTCATTGATCTTTTTAATTGTTCCTTTTGTCTTTATTTAATTTATTTCCCCTCTGACCTTTATATTTCCTTCCTTCTACGTAGTGGGGGATTCAGTGGCTTCTGAGTGCCCACTGCCTGGTTCATAGACAGCTGTCTTCCCCTGTGTCCTCACATGGTGGAAGGGACTAGGGGTCTCTTGGGGATTCCTTTTATGAGAACAGTAACCCTATTTAAGAGAGCAGAACCCCAATTACCTCTCAAAGACCCCACATTCAAACACCAGTACATTGGGGATTAGGCCCCAATATATGAATTTTGGGGAGGATACAAACATTCAGTCTATAGCAATGATTCTCAACCTTCTGGCCCTTTAAATACAGTTCCTCATGTTGTGACCCAACCATAAAATTATTTTCTTTGCTACTTCATAACTGTAATGTTGCTACTGTTATGAATCGTCATGTAAATATCTGATATGCAGGATGGTCTTAGGCAACCCCTGTGAAAGGGTCGTTTGACTGCCAAAGGGGTCGTGACCCACAGGTTGAGAACCGCTGGTCTATAGCAAGTACATAGTTTAAACACAAGTTAAAACCTGTTTTTTTAAAACATGTAAAAAATCTTCTATATTTCAATAGGCATACATATGTAAGTTCAACAAAGGAGTTTAGAACAATAAACTCTAACCTTGCCTCTGGCCAGGGAATTCTAATATCTGACCACAAATTTGATAACCTGGATGAAATGGGCCAGTTCCTTGAAAACTACAGTACACATCTGCCAAAACTTACACAAGAAGAAGTAGATGATTTGAATAGGCCTGTATCTAATAAAGAAAGTCAATCTGCCCTAACTGGTTTGCCTCAGTGGATAGAGCGTCAGCCTGCAGGGCTGAAGGGTCCTGGGTTTGACTCCAGTCAAGGGCACATGCCCACTAGGGGGCATGTAGGAGGCAGCCTATCAAGGATTCTCATCATTCATGTTTCTGTCTTTCCTCTCTCCCTTCCTCTCTGAAATCAATAAAAACATATTTTTTAAAAATTCAATCAGTAATTAGTAATCTAGAAGACCTTGAGTTTGGCCATGACTTTTTAGATATAACACCAAAGGCATGATTCATAAAAGATAGAATTGATAAGCTGATTTCGTTAAAATTAAAATTTTCTGTTCTGCAAAAGATACTGTTAAGAAAATGAAAAAAGAAGCACAGAATGGTAGAAAATATTTGAAAAAGAACTCTCTGATAAAGGACTATATTATCCAAAGCATACAAGGAAAGGACTCTTAAAACTCAACAATAGAAAAACAACCTGATTTTAAAATGGGCCAAAGACCTTAACAAACCCCTCGCTACAGAGGCTGTAAACATATGATGCTCCACATCAGGAAAATCCAAATTTTCCTGCACACCTATTAGAATGGCCAAACTCCAGGACACTGACAACACCAGTTCTGACAAGTTTGGGAGAAACTTGTAAAGTTTATTTTAAAGAGTTAATGTGCAAGAAGCAGCAAGAGATTTTTAAAAAGAAATAAGAACAGGTTGCTGTTGGGAATGCTAAGTGGCACAGCCACTGAAGATAGTTTGGCAGTTTTACAAAAGTACACATACTCTTACCATACAATCCAGCAGTGGTGCTCCTTGGTATTTACCCAGAGGAGGTGAAAACTTATCTGCCCAGAAGCCTGCACATGGAGGTTTATAGCAGCTTTATTCATAATTGTCAAAACTTGGAAGATGTCCTGTAGTTGAATGGATAGTTAAACTAGTATATCTGGATAATGGAATATTTTCGGCGCTAATGAGCTATCAAGTCACAAAAATACATATTACTAAGTGAAAAGGTTACATGTATAATTGCAACTATATGACTTTCTGGAAAGGATAAAACTGTGCAAGCAGTAAAAAAGTCACTGTCACCAGGAGTTCAGGTGGAAGGGAAGGAAGAAGAGGTGGAGCACAGAGGGTTTTTAGGGCAGTGAAAGTACTCTATGATACTATGATGCTGGAGACATGTCACTAAATATTACAACAGTAAGAGTGAACCCTAATGTAAACTGTGGACTTTGGGTGATTGTGATGTGTTGATGTGGGCTCATCAGTTGTAATAAATGTACCACTCTGGTGGAGGGTGTTGGTAATGGAAGAGCCTGTGCATGTGTGGTGGGAGGTGGTATGTGGGAAATCTGTGTATCTTCCTCACAGTTTTGTTGTAAACTTAAAACTGCTTTGAGAAATAAGTCTATTTAAATAATAATAAAAGAGTGTATTACTTATGTAATTAAAGTTAATGCTTTAGAAAATGTAGATAAAAAGAAAGCCATATCAAGAGCAACAAAACTAAAATACAAGTAAAACTTATAAAAATATGTAAGAGCTTTATAGAAAACTAGAGGCCCCGTGGGGGTCCCTTGGCCTGGCCTGTGGGGATTGGGCCAAAACCTGAGGGGTCCCGGATTGCGAGAGGGTGGTTCTGGGGTGACGCACCCCGGAATCGGGCTCTTTCTAGTTCCAGGTGTATCACCCGAGAACTGCAGCTGCCAAGTCACTGCAGCTTGTCATCTCATGTTGAGCGCCCGCCCCCTGGTGGTCAGTGCGCATCATAGTTACCAGTTGTCCAGTTGATCGGTCATTCGATTGTTCTGCCATTCAGTCTACTTGAAAATTAGGATTTTATATATATAGACTAGAGGCCTGGTGCAGGGATTCGTGTACTGGTGGGGTCCCCCGG
>NW_006287807.1:83904-99953 GCF_000327345.1 Myotis davidii
GGAATAAAATGCTGAAAGTAGGTTTCTGGCCTTTGCATACAATGTTGCGATCCTGCTGGCTGAAGTCTGGCGGTATTTGTTAAAATGTTTCAAACTGCAGGCTCAGAAGCCTGCAGCTGCAGGCGGGGAATGTTTGGAGTCCTCTGTCATTGAGGCAAGCAAGCCTCATGTTAGTTTCAAGCTGCCTGGCTGCCGGCCGCCATCTTGGCTGACAGTTAATTTGCATTATCTCGCTGATTAGCCAATGAAAAGGGTAGCGGTCGTATGCCAATTACCATGTTTCTCTTTTATTAGATTATTCTCTTTTATTTAGATTCTAAAACTTAAAAGGTCAGTCATAAGTGAACGTCTAAATACATGGAAAATAATTTCATGCTTGTGTAAAGAAAGATTGCAAGCTACTTTAATATAATTTTCATGATCAAAGTCCTGATAGGACTTTTGGGAGAAACTTGTAAAGTTTATTTTAAAGAGTAAATGTGCAAGAAGCAGCAAGATGTTTTTAAAAAGAAATGAGAATAATGATAGAAGCTTAGCCTACCAGGTATCAAAATGCAGCAAAAAGGTAATTTTAATTAAATGGCGGTAGTGGTGTAGAGAAGACCAAATTAGAGTATTTGGTGTCAACAGTTGTTTATGCCTTATTTTGTGAGTTCTAAGACATGGTTTTTCAAATTTTAACATATATATATAACAACTGTAACGACCCGTCGCTATGACGTCCGCTGTGACTAGCAAACCGGCCTGACCAGGGGGTGGGGCTGATGGGTAACCTCCCACAACCCCTCCCCGCAGCCTCCCCACCCCGATTGGACTCTCCCACCCCATCAAGGGCGGGGCCAGCAGCCAAATGCCACCCCCGCCTTTCTCCCCACCAGCCCTGCCCACGATAGGCCCACCCCACCATGATAGGCCCGCAGCCCCTCCCTCCACTTGGCCCCACTTCTGATTGCACCCCCAACCCCAATACGGGGCAGGGTTGGCCGGCCAACCTTTCGCAGCCCCTCTCCCCAATTGGCCCCACTCCTGATGGGCCCCCACCACCCTCATAGGCCTGCAGCACCTCCTCCTGGCTGGCCCTGCCCCTGATTGTCCCCCTCATCCCAATAGGGGCTGGGGACAGCCGACCAACCTCCCGCAGGCCCTCCCCCCAGATCGGCCCCCCACCCTGATCAGGGCCAGTCAGCCAACCTCCCACCATCTCCTCCTCCCAACAGGCTCAACCCCAATCCTCCCGATTGGGGCCAGCTGGCCGGACCCCATCTGTGCACAAATTCGTGTACTGGGCCTCTAATCTTTGATAACAGGATTCATTATACAATTAATGTAAACTATGAAGCATGCCATCAGGTTTTCTTCTCTCTTTGTAAAAGATGCATGATGGGACATCTTGAAATCTGTGACATCTTAGATTGAATGAAATAAAGTCTATATATATACACTAGAGGCCCAGTGCACAAAAATTTGTGCACTGAGGTGGGGGGATTCCCTCAGCCCGGCCTGTGCCCTCTCGCAGTCTGGGACCCCTCGGGGAATGTCCACCTGCTGGCTTAGGCCCACTTCCTGGGGGATCAGGCCTAAGCTGGCAGACATCGCTTTGACAGTGCGGGAGCCCTCGAGGGATGTCCACTTGCCAGTGGGGAGCAGGCCTAAGCTGTAGTTGGACATCCTTAGAGCTGCTGAGGAGGCGGAAAAGGCTCCCATCACCACCACTGTGCTGGCAGCCGTCAGCCGGGCTTGTGGCTGAGCAGAGCTCCTCCTGTGGGAGCACACTGACCACCAGGGGACAGCTCCTGCATTGAGCATCTGCCCCCTGGTGGTCAGTGTGTGTCATAGTGACCAGTCATTCCCAGTTGTTCTGCTGTTTGGGTCAGTTTGCATATTACCCTTTTATCATATAGGATAGAGGCCTGGTGCACAGGTGGGGGCCGGCTGGTTTGCCCTGAAGGGTGTCCCGGATCAGGGTGGGGGTCCCGCAGGGGTTCCTGGCCAGCCTGGGTGATGGGCTGATGGCTGTTTACAGGTTGCCCATGCCCCCCGGCGACCCAAGCTCCCAGCCTCTCCTTTTTTTCTTTCTTTCTTTTTCTTTTTCTTTTTTTTTTTTGGTTTGGGTTTTATTTATCGTCTATAATTGAAACTTTGTAGCCTTGAGCAGAATCCAGGTCCGGCTGGAAGCCTGGGTTGCCCCTAGCAACCCAGGTTCCCAGCCTCTCTTTGAGTGGAGGCCAGGGCGGGCTGGAAGCAGGTATCTGGGATTTATTTATCTTCTATAATTGAAACTTTGTAGCCTTGAGCAGAGCCCAGGGCCGGCCAGAGCAGGCGGGATGCTTGGCTTCCTCCTCCATTGCCGGGGGCAACCCAAGCCTTCTGCTCGCTCAAGCTCCATGGCCTCCGCCATCTTAGTTGTGTTAATTTTCATACTTGCTCCTGATTGGTTGGTGGGCATGGCTTGAGTGTAGCAGAGGGATGGTCAATTTGCATGTTTCTCTTTTATTATATAGGATACATACATATATATGTATATACATATGTGTATATACATGCATACTTTATGAAATAAAATATACACATACACACTCAAACACTCACATGAAATGAGACCCAACTCAAAATTCCTCCAAGCTTTACAGTAAAGTCTCATATGTGGCCATGATGTTTGTCTTTCTTGGTCATTTTTATTTTTAACTGATTGCTTTAACAGTGTAATGAAAATGTATTGCATAGTAAAGTTATAAATATTGAAAAATTTGCAATCTATGATGGAGATGTTGGAGAACTATTTAATTCATCCTCAAAACATTGACGAATAAGAATCTTGTTTTATTTTTCAAGCTGAACTCTATCAGGATTTCTTTTTTACCAGTTACTGTGAAAGTTTGGTCTTCTTTTCAAGTGTATTCACTTAAAGTGGCCCATGTGTAATACCAGTTACCCTCAGAAGGGAAAGATTACTTATATGTTGTTCAGGTGGCATTTCAACAGAAAGTATAGTATTTTAAAAACTAATGAGTAATGACTCACCTTGGTGGGCAAAATAGTTACATTTCTGTCTCACAAATGTAAATTCCAGGTAGATTAAATTTCTAAACATGAAAAAAATTTCAGAGTATAGGAAAATAATTTTTAGTAAGCACACGGTCTTAAAAACATGCTTTCTCAATGGGAGTGATGTTGAGCCTAAAGGGGAATAAATTGGTTCAGAGGAAGTGAAAAAAATCTCAGCTATTACAAGGTTTCGGCTCTCTGAAGGGCCACCACAATACACATCAACCGATATGCAGTGTGTTTGGTATTAAAATTTCATAGAGAAGGAGGCAATTAGGAAAAAAAGTCTAAAAAAGCTCCTTAAAAGGGTTGATAATGAAAAAACATTTGAGAAACACTGCATTAGAGAAAAAGTGACAGATTCTACAAAAACATATATGTTAAACTTTTCAATTATGAAAGACACCACAAACACAATGAAAAGGCAAGTGACAGATTGGGAGAAGAGAGTTTACAACTTATGTAATGGACAGAGGAGTATAATTTTTAACATATTAGAGTTCCTACAACTTGTTAACAGAAACAAGAGGAACATTGGCCAGGGGCTGGAGTTGGTGTTTGATTTATTTACTACAGGGACTCCACTCACAGTTTGTGTGGTGTTTGTTAGAGGTGAATGGCCATCTGTATTTTAAAGGGAATTACACATAGCACCTTTTGGGGGCCGCTTCAGTTTTAGACATTTTAAACGTTTGGAGGTATGTTGTCATAGTTGAAATAAATCATGTGGCATGGAAAAATCCACTTTTTTTTATTATGCCTGTTTCTAATTTTCTGAATGAAGTACATTATTGACTAGCAGTTTTTGTTTTTAAGAATATGGGAGTGCATTGTATTTGCAGTCACACCAAAATATTTTTGTCCTAACCGGATGATTTTGGCTATTTTATGTGTGTTTATTTTTAAGAAGTTATAGAAATTCTCATGGTGAGATATTTAGAATAGTTACTCAAATACATTGTTTTATGTCAATGGGTATTAAATAAGTAGCCTAAATATTTATATGTTAAACTTGCTAAACTAAATATTAAAATTTTAAATATTAATGTTTTTGTTAATTTAAAAGTTAATCAGAATTACTAATGTGTCTCATAACTGCAATTAAATACATCTATTTGGTCCCTTTCCGTGAATTTTATTCATTTATTTGTTTTCATCTGGCTTTTTATCAGCAACCCAATGGGGAGAAGATGGCCGTCCATTTCATTATCTCTTTTATACTGGCAAGCAGTCATACTACTCATTAATGCATGTAAGTATATTAACATTTATGATAAATAATAGGAACTGTAAGCTAAGTAACTGATTATACCAGAGATTTTGCTAAGCTTCACGGTGTACCTAGAATGGTTCATAATGGACAAAAATAAGACTTTTAGAGGTAAGACAGTATGTTAAAAGCTTTATATTTTTATTCATTTTTCTAAAGATAAACATTATAGAATTTATAACAGAATGGTTTGTCTTTCAAATGCTTTTACTGATAGGAGATAGCTGCTCCCTTAGCCATAGTGCGTGTATGTGCAGTGCAGTCCAGGTAAAACGTGAGGCTGGGCAGGCCGAGTCTGTGTGAATGTCTATGGAGTGTGGCGGGAGCTGCAAGGCACCTTGGGAGAGAGCCAGACAGTTAACTGTACTTTGTTACTTAGGTACAGTTGTTGCTCCTCATAGACTTATGCAGTATATGAGTCTAGCAAGACTTGAAAAAGGACCCAAGAAATTATTTTATTACGTTGACTTCCACCTGCATTGGAGTATCCTGGAAGTTTCCTTTTCAGAGTTAAAATGTGTGATAATGCGTAAACTCAGGAATTCCCCAGAATAACTACTGGGGAGACCTGGATGCCAATATCCAGGTTTGAGCAACAGAACCCATTTCATTCTTAGAACATGTCAAGTTTTACTTCATTTACTGTATGACTTTTTAGAGTATTTATTGGGTCCCGTCCCCTCCTCCCCTACCTCCCCCACCTCCCCCATTGATTTCAGGTTGCTTGAATCCCATGCACACATTTCCTCTGCTCTTTAGGACTGAAACCCAAAGGACAAAATCCTCACTTGTCAGGTATATTTATTTCTTGGGGGAGAAAAAAAGAAAACCTTATTTTCATTTTTGTTGACCTTGGGCAAATGAGCTTCTTGCCCTGGCAGAAATGAAATGAATGATAAATGTAGAGTGTATCTTTGCTGAGTAATGGAGCTGAGGCGCAGGCGTTCCGCTGAGGTTGTCTCTGCACAGCCCGAGGCTGCCCAAGGACCCCTGCTGTTCATTTAAATAGGTATGTCAAATCTGCCTGCAGACGCCGCTGGTTTGATCTGTGGTAATATTTGTGAAGGTTCCATATGGACTTAAGCCCCCTGCAGTGCTAAGAAATAATGTACAACGCTTCATGGTGCAGACGCAAATTTTCTCTGAAAAGGGATGCAGTGCTGCGTTTTAGCTGTCGGAGGAGATGATGGAGCTGACGCGCTAGGCCTGTCAACTTGTTACACGGATGGGTTGCACGCAGCGAAGCTGTGGAAAATCTGTGCCTTTTAACTTTTCTACTTAATCACGGCTGTAGCATTGCCTTTAGACTGTATGCTACATTAATTCCCTTCCTGCCTTCTGCCTTTCATCCCAAGTTTCACGGGAGAAAGTAAAGCATGCAGGTCTTGTGCAGGCGCCTTATCAAACAGCTGTCAGCCCACAAGCCATTTGCGTTTGTTTTGGCTGAAACTGAGCAACCCAAGGGCAAGATGTTTTGCTGCATTCCATCATAATGAAGAAATTACACATTGTAAGAGAGGCCTAACTTTATTTTTGTTTATGTCTTTTAAAAAGGTATTGCTCAAGAAACTGGTTAGTTTCTCAGTGGATAAAATAGCATACTCTGACTGAAAAGTCAAATTACATCTGATTACTAAACTTTCTTTTTGAGTAATGTGGTTCCTGTTACATATAGGAGAGTTCTTTGGCTTTTATATTTCAGTTAAATTCTGTAATTTTAGGTCAGTTTGTTTTCTTGGGTGTTTTGAACTTCCCAAACTGTATGGGGGTTAGGTTTGGTTTTATTGCTGATCAGAACAGTTTACAGATAGGAATTACAGATATTTGGGGTTAACTTGAGCATTTTAATTTTAATTCAAATAATCATAAAACCTTGTATTTTCAACAATGTGTTTTATGGAATTTTAAAGTAATTATATGTATGGGGAAAAGGATAAATGTTTTCCTAAATGTATGCCCATCACTTTAGCATCATCTGTGGCACTTACTAATTACAGCTCTAGTCACACCAGTCTCGTTTCCAAGATCATGCAGACCAACATCATCTCAGATCCGGTTTGCTGCTTTAAATAGCATGTGACTCAGTGCTTTCTGGTGGGCTTACAGGACTGGTGGGCTCACTGCACATAAAGTAAAACAGTGAAAATGGAAACTGCTTCACGTGTTTGCTCTCTCCTTTGTTCTGCCCTCTCTTGGTGGTGGGGCTGCTGTTCCATTCTCTGCAGCAAGGCGGTAGGCCCCAGAGCCTCTGAGCGTTAAGCACTTGCAAATGAATGATTGTTGTTTCCATTTCTTTTTGTTGATACAATTGCTTTTCACGTGAGGATGTATAAGATACTGAGCCATATCAGTTTTCCCAACTGAAGCATGGCAGTCATCGGCCAAGCTTTCTGACACAAAGACACAGGCCTAGAGCATGTGTGCAGTTCTGATAGGAGACCTTTCTGGTGCCATCTAACCATCCTGTCCTCTGTGCCAGTCTTCCTTTTAGTATTTAGTCTCTGCTTGCATGTTAAGCCTATATATTACATTATAGCAACTAATAGAAGGGAGTCCTGATACAGCTTACAGTTAAGGATATATAATGCTTTGGTGAACACTGTCCAGTTGGCCTATAATTGGACCATCTAATTTTTGTGGAGAAGCAGGGAGATTTTTGAGGGAAGATGAAGATGAAAAGCAAGAAGCAATTTATTGTTCCATTGAAATGAAGTATAGGAAAGAATAAAGTGAGGGAAAGTTTGCTGATCCATGGGGTCTCCAACTTGCGTGTTACATTCTGAAAGTTCGTTAGCAGGTGAGTTAGAACTGCATTTTACTATGGACAGTGATATGCTGCTTCACATTCCTGGGAAAGTTGGTAACATGCCACTTATAATATAGCGAATATGATGTCCATGTGTAGTGAAAAGAAATATAAAACAGTGCTAGCAGCTGATTCCTTAAGCAATAAACCGTCCTTTAAGTAAGAAGAAGCAGGAGACTTCAAGAGTCTCTCGAAGGGTGGTGAGAACTGAAGAGGGAGCTCCAGCCCTGATGGCACTGCTCATCTGTCTTTTTCACCCAAATGGAAGGCTTTCTGTTTCTTTAACAGCCACTTACCAATAGAACTTGTATACTTTTTAGACATGACTTAAGAGTTTCAGTTTAGGGTTTCAGGAGCAGAATGAAGAACAAGAGGAAGAAGAAAAGAAGTTTCCTAGAACAGCTGAGCAGAAGTGTAGAGGAAAGGGAAGACTTGTTGAAGAGGGATGTCTGTGCAATGTTATTAAGCCATTGAGCAACAGCGTTGTGAGTGGCTGGGGTCTAGGTGAGGGACCAGTAAGGGATAGGCCAGAAGGATGTGCTCTTTGGGTGCACCAGCCTGCCAGGGGTACCCCTCGTTCGCAGCAGTTGCAGCCTGTACGGGCCAACCGAGCCCAGTGGTGAAGGGGAGAGTGGGCTGCAATCCTGAGCAAGGCCACCTAGGTAGTCATGGTTGAGTTTGACCTCAGGTCCTTAGATTTTCAGAAAAATGTTAATTCAGATTGACTCATTTTATTAATACATACATTTCTGAAATTTTTAAAATTCACTCACAAAAAAATGAGTTGGAAATTATCTAAAACTCATTATAGGGGGTGATTATTTCACTCTGAAGTGGGAACCCGTTTGTAAAATATGATTCATTATGTCCCCATGTTTATATGCAGCTTTCCCAACGTGTTTTCTGAGGCACACAGGTTATAAAATAATCTCCAAGAAAGGGTCTCTGAAGTTAAGTTAGTGTGGGGAGGCGGCAGACTGAGAAACTAATAAAAAGATACTTATTAGTGTGAGCAGCTCTGTGAAGTCATTCAGTGAAGAAACATGTGGCGTTAACACACTGCTGCTGAAACATGCTGGGTCCGGAGCCCTTCCTGCCCAGAACGCCTTTTAAAAATTCAGGGAAACTAGTGCTTGGGGAGCCTGGAAAGCGTATTAAAACGCTAAGCTGTCAAATGCAGTAAGAGTTCATTGAAATTTTACATGCGCTCCCCTCCCCAGGCTTTAAGGTAAGATTAGGCAGCTCTAAAAACTGCCGTGGGAATAATCATCTTATAGAAATCTCATTGATAGTTTAGGGCAAGTTTTACAGTAAACAATGGAGTATTTTCAAAGTATTTTTATAAATTGAAGGAATCACATAGTCACAGATGAAATTTTTACTCCAATAAAAGTATAAAATTAGGGAATACGTAGATCATTATATATTAAACTACTCTGCTGAATTAAAAAAAAATCTGGAACAAAACCAAGTAATTCTAATTCCGATAACTTACGCGTAATCAAGATTTGCTGCCTTTTGAAAGAAGGCTTCTTTAAAAATCCTCCAGTTTAAGTGACTGGTGTGGCCTTCTGTGGTCGTGTGCAGGCGTGTGGAGAGCAGCCAGGAGCGGTGTGGGCTCCTCGGGTGAAGACTCCAGACTCTGAAAGCCCTCTCCTGGGACCTGCAGTCACAGGCCTCACTTCCTTCACATCTTTGTAACCTTGCGATGAATATTGAAAGTTCTTGATGTTCTGCTTGTATCTGTAAAAATGGAATTAAAACAGCCTTCTCACCGTGAGGTGTTACGGAATACCTACACTATGTAAAGGGGTTGGTTTTAGAAAGCTACAGACGGATGCTGGCATTTCATGGGCTGTTTTAAGACTTCTTGACAGCAGGAGTCAATTCAGGAATTAACTCAGCAATAGAAACTGCTGTTCCTGAAGTATCTTTAATATGCATTAGAATAATTACCATTTTATATCTTGCATGTACTAAATGTAACGATTAAAAATTAAATTTTAAAAGCTGATTCAACTTATTGCTTCTGTGGTTTTAATCAGATTACTCTTATAATGGTATAATTGTTATTATAATATGTGGTGAAGCCTTACTTTGAATAGTAAAAGTATATGGTATGAGAGTTACAAGCTTTTTTATGTAATTACTCCTGTGTGTGCTTTCCCAAAGTACTTTTCTGTATGCCATGTATAAGAGTCTATTTCCCTTTTTATGCTGACTAGCACTGTATGATGTGTAAACTGCATAGCATATTGTTTTCACAGAGTGATAGCAAGAGTATACAAAAGAACTATGTTGCTTGGAACTTTAGATAAATAGCAGAAACTATGGTAAATGAATTATATTTATATTTATCTCATTTGATTTTGTATATGCCAGTAACCATAAAATCTAGAAAAATGTTATTTAGGAAATTGATTTTCTGTGATAAAAAACACAAATATGTAATTTTAACTGTGTTACTTTTTTGTTTGTGTCTAGTATCTAAGATGGTAATTATTAGTAGTATGTTAACTGTAAATAAGTACATCAAAATTCAGTTGACTTTTCCTATAACATTCTCCCAAGAAACGTTATTTGTTTACCCTTCCTAAATTTGGAATTTCTACATGATTAATACAACCAACTCAGGTTTTAGAAGACTAAAATCAGCTTTTTTTAGACCAAAAATCATACTGCTCAGAAGGGTTTAGTTTTAAGCACTTCTTTCCTGAACCTGAGCATCTGGTATGTTCAAATTAGGCACCTTCTAAATTTGACTCATGCATTATGGAAATCTGATGGCACAAGGGTAGATAGGCTCACTTTGATTTTATGAAATATTAATCATAACTGTGATTAATGATTCAGCATTTCACATCTGGGTTATTCCTGTCATTTTAAAAAGATACTATTAAATACAGTATACAAACTTAGTGTCATACTAATTCTCTAGTGTCCCTTAAAAATTAAGTGGAAATTTAACAGTATACCAAAAGCTACCAGTGATAATCTGTGATATTGACAGTTCCTGGCATATTTTATACCCTCAAGAATTTTTTTATGTAAATTAGTACACATATCTTCAGGGAGTTGAAGCAATAGAGTCTACTTTCCAGAGAACTGTTGTTTCTAACCAAGATAGAATTTCAGGAATGGTTGTATTATGTAGAAAAAAAAAGAAAAATAGAAATGGTGCACCAGGAAGATCGTTTCTCCATTATTAGGCTCCCAGATGTCAAACGTCACCACTGCTGCCATTTCTTGCCCATTAGCATAGGTCAGGCACTGTGCTAACTAGTTTACATATATTTCCCTATTTGAAGAAGTACACGTAATGAGTATTATGTAATTTGACAGATTGCAGCCATCAAAGTGTTAACATTTGTCATAAATGAACAAAATTTACCATGCTTGATATTTGACATGAACTTTGCTATTTTCTCATATTTTTCTAATTATTTTACTTGCACTATTTATAAATTATTATGGAGCCAAGTGGAACACTGGATGGTAATGGCATAGTGAAAGAAAACAGTAAGAAAAATATGGACTTAAAGTAAAAATTGCTCAAAAGTCACCTGAAAATGATGATGAGTTTAGCAGCCCAAACTTTGACTTGAAACTTTCCTGTGAAGCAGGTCAGTTAATTTTATTTTAGTTGGCTTGGTTATTCCAGAAAATTAAATAGACCCTCACAAAAAGGAGAGAGTATCTTATTACTATTGGTGGTGTTCTCTTGGATTTATGTTTCCTTAGCTAGATCTGAAAGACACAACATCTGTGACTTACCCACTCAGAATCTTTTTTTTTCTTTTTTTGTTAATCCTCACCTGAAGATATTTTTCCATTGATTTTTAGAGAGAGTGGAAGGGATGGGGAGAGAGAGAGACATCGATTGGTTGCCCTCCATACGTGTCCTGACCAGGGCCGGGGATTGAGCTTGCAATCAAGGTACATGCCCTTGACTGGAATTGAACCCCAGACCCTTCAGTTCACTGGCTGACTACGCTCCATCCACTGAGCCAAACCGGTTAGGGCTGCACTCAGAATCTTAACTAGCACCATCCTTTTACCAGTATCCCCAAACATGGCAGTCTGGCTGGGGTCCGGCACCCGGTGTGATGCTGTTTGTACTGTGTCTGTCCACTTCAGACACTTTGCCTTTTATTTTACCCGTTCAGGGCACTTGAGAATTGCTTTCTCAAAACAAGTGCATAGAAGTTTTTCTGATATGCTATTCAATTAGGGTCACAACCCACTATTGATCCTTTAGAAATGATTCAGAGGTTCCCTAACCACAGTCAAATGAGGCTTACCAGTGTGTGGGAGGCAGTTGTAAAATTTTAAGTTGAATAGCAGGAACATGTTTATCTGTGAGGGTTCACGTTAGCTTTTGCTTTCTTTAGTTGGACAGATGGTTCACATACGTTCTGCTGCTGCTACAGCTGATGGATTTGTACTTTGGCTGTGGTTGTAGAGATGGTTATCCTTAATAGGACACTAGAAGCAGATTAACTTACTTTGTCCTCTTGCTGTCGCATCGAACCCGGCTCTCGACAGGTCTAGTGTACAGATCCAAGCGTGACCACACATCTCTTGGGGGCATCATTAACATCACTGGCCTTGCCAGGTTCCTTTTCAGAAAGTCTGGTGAAGGGCCTGTGAAGTGACATTTCTTTTTTTTAATTATTTTGGTTAATCCTCACCTGAGGATATTTTTCCATTGATTTTTAGGGAGAGTGGAATAGAGGGAAAGACAGAGAGAAACACATCGATTGGTTGCCTCCTGTATGAGCCCCCACCAGGGCCCGGACCCTTTGGTCTGCAGGCCAACGCTCTAACCATTAAGCAAACCAGCGAGGGCGAGAAGTTACATTTCTAACCAGTCTTAGGCTTGGATGCTACTGCTGTCCTGACCTTTACAATTCCTGAACTAGTAGGTGTTTCACTCTGGAATACTCATGTCCACCGTTAGAATCTGTAGCTCAGCCCGTGTCATAGCTTCAGACTGCTGCTTCTCTTCTTTCTGCTGCTTTTCTTGTCTCTCATGAGCTGTCAGTTCTGCTAGCCCTGCTGAAAACAGAACAAAAGCGCTCTGCTGAGTCTCCGCGGCCACAAGAAATGAACTTTTACATCCTTATCATGGGAAGTCTCAGCCCACAGAGTTAGCCTCGGCTTTTCTCATCTGTATTTGTGAAACTCAAAGGCTCTGTGTTTACATTCCTCTCTTTTTTTTTTTAATTCTTTATTATTGAAAATGTTACATATGTCCCCTGTCCCCACTACATTCTTTTTTCTTTTTTTAACATTTTTGTCCCCCATGAGAGAAATGGATTCCTGAAAATAGGTTCCTGAATTAATAATAAAATGAAAGCAGTGGTAAATACAAAGACAGTGGCAAAGGGATACTTCCTTTTAGAACAAACTAGCAGCATTGTGATATAACATGGCAGTCTAATCAAAGCCCATAAGAAATTGCCCCTCAAATCTGAAATGATTAGTTAAGACTGTCTGTGATCTGGGTGAGCATCTCTATCAGCAACAAGCTGTCTTCCGACATTCGCTAATGACATTGGAAGATGTTGTGAGTAGCGAGGGAAAAAACGTCACTCATCATGTCTAACTCACTCTTTGAAAATGTCTCTTTGTTCGTTAGGTATTAGTGAAGTAGGTTATGTGTAATTATAGATGAATACTCACATATTGGATGTGAATCCAAATAAGTTTGCTCAAACAAAATATTGGGAAACAATTGCATTACTTTGTTTGTTGTAAACTCATTTCCTGGAAAATGTATTTTGTTGATAAACCTGTATTGCCAAGTTCTAACAAAATGGAAAATTTCCCCCTATTTGTATTACAGTTTAACAAGTGCCATACATTTCGCAGACTTTAGAAAGTAAATTAATAAAAGAAAACATAATGAAAGTAAATATAATAGAACACTATTTTTAAGATACAAACTATATAGTGAGGACTTAAATATTATATAGATATACATGAGATAAGCATTTTAGCTGTAAATGCCATAACTTTTACTGGTTAATTCTCTGAAGTTTAAAGTACATACTGCTATATAAATGAAGATTTTTTTCTAAGGAAAATTTTTGTTCCTGTTTGTGGGACTCTAAGGAAAATAGTTTGTGGTTTGGTTTTGTTTTTACCAACTTCACTAAGGTTGTGTCTTACAGTTACTTAAAAATTAAGTTATTTAAAAATTAGTTAATGTATGCATTATACTAAATTCTCATTGAAATTACTCTTCCATTCTTGAGTTTGAATGAGAAATAGTATTCTTACAAAGCATTTTCAGTATTACTTGCTATGCAGCTGGATTATTTGAGGAGGTCACTTTTGAAGTAAGGGGTGCTCAGGGAAAATGTAAAGTAAAAGTAATGTACCATCTCCCTTATTTTACCATGTGTATTTTATTTGCCACAGGACACATATGGAAAGATACTCGATATAGAAAAACATAAAAATCAGTTGCAAGCCAAAGGTCTGTTTTCAGAAAAAGATAAAACCACGTAAGTTCTTTTCTTCTATTAAAATATATGAAAAATTTGAACTAACATGCCCCTTATCATTGGTGTTTTTAAAGCATACCTTAAGCCTAAAAATTGGTTCAGTATTTCAGCATTAATCATTAAAAGTTAGAGGTCAAAATAGTAGGTGATTTTTTTGTTTGAGAGAAAGTAAATATTAAGATTATATTTTTATGGTACTTCTTTCCATATTTATGTACTAAATGGTATTTAATAATTATACTTGAGTATGGCAGCCTCAGAATTTTTGTGTATATAGCTACACACTTAAATGTTACATGCTTTAATTTTTTTTTAGTATTTTAAGGTTTGAGCTTTCATTTAGCAAACAGTGATAGATTAGATCCATCATCCTGAGCAACCAGTTTTACATTTCGGCCTGATTATTGACATACTTATCCTTATGCACAAGACACAAATCTTTGAGCATATCTTGTTGAGGTTGTAAATACCACGCCTGGCCCTTCGTTTGGATGTGTTACTACTTCAGCCCATTGGCAGATTCACAGTGCACTCAAAGCATCTTCTGTGAAGTGAATTATGAAAAACAAGTGAACTTTTAATTTTTAAGAAATATGATGGCTTTAATTATCAAATTAATTTCACAGTGGCATGTTAACTCTTCAAACAAAATATTTGCTAGATTAAGTATCTTTCCTAGAGTAGATTGAGGAAGTGAAAAATTATATCTGAAAATTAGTTTACTTGGATGAAATTTTACAGCTATATAGTACAAAAATTTGTTTCCCAATCAAGAATTGCTACTACATGTGGGATCCTTTGTGATATAACTCTAATTGCATGGTTAATTTAAAAGAGAATCTATGCGATATTTTAACAGAGACCTGATTGGCAGCAGATGGCTGATTAAGGAGGAACTAGAAGAAATGTTGGTGGAAAAACTGTCAGATCAAGATGTGAGTAATTACTCTGTAAAAAATCAATAAAAAAATATCCTCGATGAGGATTAACAAAAAAAAAAAAAAAAAAGTGAGTAATTAATCATTTTAGTTTAAGGGCACCTGTGCCCTAACAATGCAGACAATATTGTATTTAGAACCCTAATAGTGATGTTCCTCAGGGGTAGCTGTTCCTAAGACCGTTTTCCTTTGATAAACATATTTATAGTTGATTTCTGCCATGGGTCAGGCCCTTGCCTGTGGTCAGGAAGGTGACATGCTTGGTCTCCAGACCCTCCTTGTGTACGTGCCCTCATGTCCTCTGCTTGTCATTCTAGGGAAGCCTGGTCTGTTGATGTCAGTTTTGTCTCAGTGAAGCCGGTAGCTCATTTTATAAGCTCACAATAAGTGTAAGGTGCTGTTACAGAGAAAGTAGGAAAGGAGTGAAGCCCGTGGTGACCTTCATACAATTTCCTGCTTTTTGGCTGACCTGGGGCAGTATCTCAGGCCACTACTTTTCATCCTGGATCTGGAGAACCCCTGTGACAGAATCACTTGATGCTGCTTACAGAATGCAGTCCTCACATTCAGACGTAGCTTGGGATTTCTAGGGGAGTCACCGGAATCAATACTTTTAACAAGCTTCCAGGTGAATGCTATCCTATTGCTTTTGACTGCTGCTTTAGGTCTCAGTCAGATTGTTTACAAAATGTCCTAATATATGCCAGTATCATCAGAGGAAATTTGATGTTTTACATATTTTTATATTCTAAATTTAGATTATTTTTGGAAGATTTCCGTGTAGATTAATTTCACAATTGTTCCAAGAGTGTTTTTCTTACCTGGCAGTGGCTAACAGTGGTGTGCCTTGTCACCAAGTAGATTTTAAGTCATGGACTGACATTGCCCTTCTTCTCATTGAACATATTGGATAAATTAGCGAATTAGAGCGTTGCTTAACCAAGGAGTCGGGCATTCGGTGAGTGAGTGGTAGGTGTGGAGTTCATTTCCAACTGACTGCCAAGTCGGTGTTGTTGAACTCGGATCTCAATAGAAAATCTCCCTTTGCTTCTCCATGGAATACAGCACTTCATGGTTTCCTGTTTCTGGTTGCTTTGATTTTCATACTGCAGGGTTGTGTTTTTATTTTGAAAACATTTCAAAGACTTTAGACAGGTGTGCATAGATGTGTATGCCTTCTATCTTTTTGGGGAGTGGCTATCGGCTGAAGTCTGGTATCAAGAAGAAGGAGGCAGGAACAGTCAGTGGCTTCCTAAACTTCTTAGCTCATGAGCATGACTATGTCATCCCTGCAGTTACCCCCTTGGTAGGTTCACCAGTAGTCACACTGTGTGCAGTGGAATTGAGAGAATCGCTGAGGACCAAAGATATAGGCCTGTAGTTAGAGGAAAGAATGGAGCTTTATCAGGCCAGCATCACTGGTGGCTGAGTGCTTCACCCTCACTCGGAAAATGGCCTTCTCTTATTGTAACATCACA
>NW_006287807.1:99972-103143 GCF_000327345.1 Myotis davidii
GTGAGATTCTTCTATGATTCAAGTTACCAATAGCAGATTTTCACACTAAAGGCAATGGTAACAAAGACGAGTGTGACTTTTAGGGTTGGCAAAAACATAAGATGATCACAATTGGTTTCATACTGCACATACCTGAGGATCTCAAGTATTAGTTGTTTCCTTTTGCAAAAACACTTTAGAGTGATTATTCTGACTTATAATTTTAAGGGGTTAATACCAAGTTGTTTACTTTCTAATCACATGTTCAAGAACTATTAAAAAAAATGCACAGAGTAGCAAGGATAATTTATTTCAAGAGGTTGCCCTTTAAGTCAAGTATCTCTTGAATTTTTAAATAGCTTGATTGTTCGGTTTTAAAGGAAATCATAAACATTAAAGTAACACAGCTTGAACAGCTAAAGATATATTTGCCAAGTGTATTATGAAATATAATTTAAGAGTACATTTTCTCAAAATCAAACTCTTCCCATTTTACTACACATAACTTACTGGAAATTATTTATGAAGCTCCTCTAAATACTGTTCTAATAAGAAGTAGAAATTACTCTTGAAGATCATCTAAATATTTTTTTGAAAATGAATTTAAATCTCAATTTCACGTCATCAAAATATGGAGAAGTTGACTTCTTTGATTGACATATTCTTTGTTTCTCAAAGAAATGAGTGAGCCCTGAAGATCCACGGGTAAGTGCTGCATCTCTGCACGCTGCGTTAAAAGCAGCATGAAGGTGCCCACGTGTCATCCTGTCAAAACCATCATGAAAGCAACATTGGAAAGATCGAGTCTATCAAAATAGAAAAAATTTAGCAAATGCAATTACACTTGCATCTTCTAATGAGTTTGTATTGTGTGCAGTACGCGCAGTTCGTGCGGCTGATGGAGAGGTTACTGCAGTGCGGGGCTGCCGGAGAGTTTGTGCAGAGCTTCCGCAGGAGTGTCACTGTGCAGTCGAAGAAGCAGCCGATTGAGCCCGTGCAGCATGACGCGCAGGGAAAGGCCTTCAGCACCAGCGAAGGTAATGGCACTCCACGGAGAGAAGTGAGCTCCATGGTGGCTATGAATCTACAGGGATTTTTATTTGCTATTGCTCTCTGGGATTCATTCGATTCGTTTGTTTGTTTATTTTTGCTATTGCTACCTTGGAATTCCTCATTTTTAAGATTCTATTGAAATTTTAATGTCCTAAAAAAAATGTGGACACATTCCTACAGAATCATATTAACCCTTTTTTATTTTCATATATTTATGTTAAATCTTTTTATTTTTACACTTTGAACTGGTAGAAACACTAAAACATTTATAATAAAGGTTTCTTATAAAAAAATGAAAGTGCCCATTAGTCTGCATATCAGAAGCTACAACTATGAGACTTGAGAACTTTAGGCCTTCACTCACCTTCTCCTTGTAGGTGTGCAGACATTTGACATGGTGTGACTTTTAAAAATTAACATACTAGCCTGGCTGGCATGGCTCAGTGGTTGAGCATCAACCTATGAACCAGGAGGTCATAGTTCGATTCCCGGTCAGGGCACAAGCCCAGGTCACCAGCTCAATTCCTAGTGGGGTGTACAGGAGGCAGCCAGTCAGTGATTCTCTCTTATCATTGATGTTTCTTTCTTCCTCTCCCTGCCTCTCTGAAATCAATAAAAATATATATTTTTTTAAATTAAAGTATTAAATGATACACCTGCAACTCTTACAAATTTAACATCTTGCTTCGTCATTACTTTCATTTCTATCAATTATATCTTATACTTTTCAAATATTTAAAAATTATATGATTAAATACATTCTTATTGAATATAAAAGAACACTGTAAATTGGTTGATTTTTTTTAAAGTAATATAAATAAATATAAATTACTTCATATTTAACTAACTTAAAGTCATTGTAGTGTTCAAAATTACCACATAATAAGCTCTATTACATTGATTATGGCATAGTTTACCTGTTTATTTTTGGTTGACTTGTATAGTAGTTGTGGAGTTTCCTGTGTAGTGCTATATATTGTTATTTGGAAGAAAAAATTTTAATGTGACTTTATTGTCTCAAAGCCCTGCTCTTTCAGATTTTTACTATTAGAAATTTTATATTTTTAAAGGTAGAAGAAAGAGTGCAAAAGCAGAGGCAGTTGTTTATGAACATGGAAATGGAAGAATAAAAATCAATGGCGTCGATTACCTGCTTTACTTCCCTGTGCTGCAGGACAGGTTTGTGTCTGGTTTTCTTTTGCTTTTTGTTTTTAAAGAAAATATATTTCATCATGATTAATTCATTAAGGCTTGTGATTTTTCTGATTACATTTGTCTTTGCTAATGATTTTCTTTTTATACTAATATAATTTATCAGACTAGCTAGAGGGAAGCTATCACTCTTTTGTAATATTTTTCCACAGATACCTCTTACGTTCTGAAATGCAGACTGTGCCAAAATGTAAGAAAAGTAGATTTCCACTTTCTGTTTCCCTTGTTTAGGGGTGGGCATAAATAAAACCAAACAACAACAAAAAGCAGCCATGGCCATCATGCATATTAGAAAAAGTCTGCTCTGTCACTTCAGATTTTTTCCTATTCAGGGGAAATAAATTATATCTATACTAGAGGCCCAATGTACAAAATTCATGCACTGGTAGGGTCCCTAGGCCTGGCCTGCCATCAGGGCTGATCGGGGCCTTCTGGCTGCCAGCTGGGGCCTCCCTTCCCCAGCTGCCAGCTGCTGGCCAGGGCCTTCCTTCATTCTGGGCCGTCCCCTGGTGGTCAATGCACATCATAGCTAGCAATTGGTCTCCCAGTTGAAATCCCATGGGGACAATTTGCATATTCGTGCACTGGGCCTCTAGTATATATAGATTGAGCAACCACTTCCACCTTAAATAAGAGCCCATGAGGCTTGGCTGCACCCCAGTGCTAAGTATGGCAGTTTTCTTTTCGAGCTTTGTATCCCATGGGAAACAGACACGAATCACATGAATCATTAGTGGGTGTTACAGTTCAGAGCCTCCACATGTGCTCCTCTCAGGTCTCTGAGCTCCTGCAAAGGCCTGTTCTTGAGACTGTTGTTGTCTTTCCAGTATTTACTATCATCCACAAGGAACAGAGCTCTGCATGATTGCTCCTCCTTTCCTAACCCTCCTCCTGCTTCTTGAATGGGGAGAGGTTTTGAGGTCAGTG
>NW_006287807.1:103195-116223 GCF_000327345.1 Myotis davidii
CTCCTGGGCAGAGTAATTTCTTCAGGAAATGTATGTTAAATCATCATAAATGAACAGGCAAATATCGGTCAAATGTTATTCCTCCTAGCAGTCCCCAGTGCTAAAGTGATGGGTCTCTCTGGCTTTTCATAAGGGAAAAAAGAACTTCCTCATCTGTTCCCCTGTGAGGATGATGGCAGAATTAGTTTAATTCACATTAAATGGAGTCAGAGCAGACACAAACACACCACAATTAAAATATATTCTTAGAACTTATTCATTTAGAATTCAACAGACTTTTAATAAGGATTGTCTGAGTCGAGGCTTGTTGTGGATAGGGTGAAGATATTACAGCTATCTAAGATCTTATTTCTGTCATTAGGAAACTCTGTTGGGAAACCTACAGCTAAGCTAGTCATGGTGGGAATGGGTGGCTAAACCACCTCATCTGTAAGTAGCCGGAGGGCTCCCGGCAGCCACACTGGCATGGACTGCCTCTCCTCCCGACGGAGCAGCCCAGGAGCTTGCAGGTCAGCAGTGAGGGCGCTGGCCAGGGCAGGACCACTGAACCGGAGGAGGGTGAGCTTGATGCTTCCCAGCTGAGGACCTTAGCCAAGGTGCTGATCATAAGATAATGCTGAAGTTGGTTGTACTACTTGCTTTCCAGGGCCTTTCTTTAGGCTGCCTTTACACAAACAGCAGCAGATCACTGGGAAGGTTGATCCTGCTGCCTTCCCAGCCTCAGGAATTTTTTATTCATTCATCCACTCACACAACTACCGTTTATTACAATATCCGTGGCACTGTGGAATGCAAAGATCGATAACCTTTCTGATTTGGAAAGGCCTTTGCTCTGTCATTCAACCAATAAAGCAGCTCTAAGTGATCATCACTCTGTACTGAAGGAGTGCATTCCTCACAGGACATGAGCCATGTAGACGAGGAGATACGCTTAGCGGCTCAGGCAATTATCCTCCTATATAACAAAAGCCTAATATGCAAATTGTCCCCTTGACCAGTTGAACTAGGGGGCGGGGCCAGTTGGCCAACCACCCATAGCTCCGGCCAGCCGGACCACACCTGTGCACGAATTCATGCACCTGGCCTTTAGGCGAGAAATAAGGGACTATGCAATTATATGTATTTTAAGTTACATGCTAATAGAATTGATGCCCTAGAAGAATGTTCGGAGAAGATAGAAATGAGAAAGTTGTGGTTTTTTTTTTTTTTTTCAGAATAACTTTTATTATATAACAAGGAACAAAGTAAATTTGATTCTTTTAACTCAGGATTTTATCTGGGATTCCTGAGTAGAGAGATGAATTGTGAAATATTTTCAAGCCATGTACCAGTTTGTAGTCAGATTAATTTAAATCAATAGCTATATAATTACTTTTTATTATTACCCTTTGGGTATTTTTTCATCTACTTATAAATTTAGGATTGTGCCTCAGTATATACCAATTTCTCAGCTATCTAGAT
Organism: Myotis davidii; assembly: GCF_000327345.1. Classification (NCBI taxonomy): domain Eukaryota; kingdom Metazoa; phylum Chordata; class Mammalia; order Chiroptera; family Vespertilionidae; genus Myotis; species Myotis davidii. The sequence continues at coordinate 104,657 of NW_006287807.1, forward strand.
TCTTCTTAATGGTTCTTTCTTACCTGGACTACTCTAGTGATATATCTTGAGTAAATTATAGTATTTTTTCCAAGAAAAATAGAAATAAACCTTCCTCTCAGCAAAACATTCTAAATATCAGAAATACCAGTGGCCCTGGCCTATGTGGCTCAGGTATTTGGAGTGTTGTCCTGTACCCCAAAAGGTTGCAGGTTCAACTCCCAGTCAGGGCATGTACACGAGGTAACCAATTGATGTTTCTCACATCAGTGTTTCTCTCTCTCACCCCCTCTACCTTCCTCTCTAAACATCTCCTCCGGTGAGGATTTTTAAAAAAGAAAAGAAAAAGAAAATCCCTGATCAGTGTGGCTCAGTTGGCTCAGTTGGTTGGGTATTGTCCCATGTACCAAAAGGTTGCTGGTTAAGTTCCTGTGCAGGGCATGTGCCTGGGTTGCAGGCTTAATTCCCAGGAGGGAGTATGCCCGAGGCAGCTGATCAGTGTTTCTCTCTCATCAATGTTTCTCTTCCTCCCCTCCTCCTTCCTCTCGCTCCAAAAATCAATAAAAATATATTTTAAAAAGATTCACAATGGGTTTATTAAAAAGGATGAAAATACAGCAATGGATTCATCCAGAAGTATGAACACTTAGTGCACAATATGGCTTTTGTAAGTGGTCAGAATGTGAACCGTTTATAAAGCCATGTGCCATAGTGAACTTAACCACAGTTCTGGTGCTGTGCTCTAGAGAACAGCTGATGTTCCCCTTTCACTTCCTGGACCGACTGGGAAAACACGATGTGACCTGCACCGTCTCCGGGGGCGGGAGGTCGGCGCAGGCTGGAGCCATACGCTTGGCAATGGCCAGAGCTTTGTGCAGTTTCGTCACCGAGGAAGAGGTCGAGTGGATGAGACAAGGTATGCATTGCTGGGGGAGGGACGTGTTTCTTTTATTCTTGTGCTACTTACCTGAACTCAGTGAGAAAACGGTTCACTGTGCAGTATTGCAATTCGTTGCCTTCTCTTATCCTGCCCCAGAACTATAGCATTGTTACTCAGTTTTGATTTCTACAAAATGAACTTGAGTTGGGAAAAGAAAAGGGAGGCATTGCCAGCATCAGAAGGAAATTATTTGGATCTCAAGGCATAACCAGTTTATCCAGTGCTGCTCAATTGTATTTAGCAGATGGATTGGTTGTTTTTGTTTTATCATGGAAAGTTCTAATAATTATTTCATTTAATGGTGAAGCCCTTAAGGTATGTATTTCTTTCCAAAATTATTGTAGATTTCCATTTTTCTATGGTGATGTTAAGTTCGAATTTCATCTTGTCTCGCTCCGTGTAACCCATGACATAGGCGTGGATACAAGTGTGAGAATGAATATGCACTAGACTTGTTCGTGAGGGCCCTGCTTTGACATTTACAATAAATCAGGTGGCTCTGGCGGAGGATTTTCCTTACGCTGTTTGTGACGGTGCTGCGGGTGCTGCGGCTCCTCACTCACCACCTCCCCCAGCCCCTGGCTCCGGAGCAGTGCTGCAGACAAGCGCCACCTACAGCTGAGCCTCGTTAAATGTGTCAGCCTCTTCACAATCCATTCGTTCATAAACAGTTCACCATTTTGTGAAGTTCATATCCGGTCATTAAAATCATTTTATAGGATCTTAACAATTCTTCTAGTTTGAGTTACTGTGCATATTGAAAAGTAATAAAGCATTATCACTTATAATTGTCTGCATTTTGTTCAAAATATTTTTAATTCCCTGCCATTTAAATACAAGTAAATTGCAATAGCTATGGGTACATGATAAGCACTTGAAGTTTTCCTTTGCTGGACGGTCATTACAAGACCCCTCATGAAATAATTAAGCACGTACTAGTGTTGGAAGAGTTTAAAAAAAGACAAACAGTGAAACACTGTGGTCTGTTAATATATTTATAAACGCTTTCTTATTGCCGTAAGTTTTGAAATCTGTGGTCTTTGCTGATATACTGACTGCATCCACATCAGGTCCTCATTGGCCATGCACTACAAGCAACTCCTTAATTGTGGAGGAAGCATATTGCTCCTGGAGACTGACTAGGAGCGTGGAAGCCTTTAATTTACACAGACTGTTCTTCTGGGATAAACTGCTTATCATGAGAATGCAACCCTAAAACTCACTCTTTAGATTCTGAAACAAAATACCAGGGATATTATGATGACATCAATTAGAATAAGATTTTTTTCCTCAAACATGTTCAGTAAATCATATTTTAAGTATATGTATATTCATGTATACTAGTAATATCTGGTGTCCACATACCTCCTACTTCCCTGCCTCTTGTGTTCATTAAACTCGTTCGCTCACATCTGGAATGATGTGAGCAGGAATTCCACTGCCATGCATAGCAACCTCCCACACAAGAGCAGCTTTCACGTAAGTTAAACAGTTTTGAAAACCTGAAAGGAATCAGTCCTCACTCGATAAGGAAAGCAGACCAAATAATGTAGCTGGTGTTTGGGAAAATATCCTGAAAGAGTGCGTTTCCCATGGTTTGTCACAGCTTCTCTCTCTGTGCTGCAGCTGGACTGCTCACATCTGATCCGCGCGTCCGAGAACGGAAGAAGCCGGGCCAGGAGGGAGCCCGCAGGAAGTTTACCTGGAAGAAGCGCTGAGTGTTGCTGGGAAAGGAGGGGGAGCGTGCACCTGCATGTGGCGAACACACATCAATAAGTGCCGGCCAGTGGGAGTTTATTTTCAAATGCTAACTTTTAAAAATGTTAGCTTCTGCCCTAACTGGTTTGGCTCGGTGGATAGAGCGTCGGCCTGCGGACTAAAAGGTCCCAGGTTTGATTCCGGTCAAGGGCATGTACCTTGGTTGCGGGCACATCCCCAGTAGCAGGTGTGCAGGAGGCAGCTGATCGATGTTTCTCTCTCATCGATGTTTCTAACTCTCTATCCCTCTCCCTTCCTCTCTGTAAAAAAATCAATAAAATATATTTTAAAAAATAAAAATGTTAGCTTCAGTCTGCTGCTTTATTCTTGTAAACTTTTCCAGAGGTAGTTTTAGAAGAAGTATAAATTCATAGAATCTTGGCATATCGACCTGAGGGAACATTGAGCAAATCCCCATGGAGTAACCTCGTTTTGTAGACAAGAAAGCCCAGGCCCATTGAAGGTGAAGTGCATTGCAGTTCCTGGTGGGCCTGGGCTTGAGCTCGCCTCTCCTGACTTGTTGGCCCGCAGGGCAGTGGCCCACAGTTTTCACACTGAGGAGCGAGCTTGTTCAGGAGCAGAGGGAAGCTGAGCGCCCTCGGCAGGAGCTCAGGAGCAGAGAGGGAGCTGCCCAGAAGCTGTTGAAGGCAACCAGCCAGTTGCCCCACCCCTCAGCCCTGGCAGGACCATCCTCCTCTGCGTCTGACTTTTTCTTTTTTTTTTTAATACAGTCTACATATAATTGATACCGTGCAGGTTTTGTCTTTCTCTGTCTGGCTTATTTCACTTTGCACAATGCCCTCCAAGTTGGGTACAAACTTTCAGTTATAAGGCAAGTTAATTCTGAGGATCTCATATACAGAATGGTCACTGTAGTTAATACTACGTGGTATTGAAATTTGTTAAGAGGGTAGATCTTTAAGCCTTCTCACACACAAAAAAGGATAACTATGAAATGATGGGTGTGTTGATTAATTCAAGGGGTGGGGCTCCTTTCACAATTTATACATATGTCAAATTGTCACACTGCACTTTAAATATGTTACCATTTTATTGGTTAACTATCCTTCCGTAAGGCTGGGAAACAGTGAGCCTGCCCGAGGCGGGAGCACTGGGAACAGCAAGGGGGCCGCGGGACTGCAGGAGCAGGCAGTGGTGAGGTAGGAGCTGCTGTGAGCAGCGTGAGGAGATGACAGCAGTGCCCGTTGGCCGCAGCCGGCACCTGCCCCTCAGTGTGGCTACTCCCCACAGTGTCCTGGTGTGGACGTCAGGTACATGGTCACTTGTAGCTTTAGGAGATGTCTGAAACATTGAAATACTTTCCAGTGTTCTGTATGTGGGGTTTTTTGCTGGCTTCTGTCGATTCATTGCTTTTACATATGCCCAGAACCACTGGCTTAAGGAGGGTTTTTTTGTTGTGTGTGTGTGTGTGTGTGTGTGTGTGTGTGTGTGTTTTGTTTTGTTTTTAAGGAAAATAAGCCTGGTTTTAAGTGCAACAGTGACTCCAGCAGGAAAAGCAGAGCAGGTGTGGGTAGGACACTGTGATGAGAGGGCCTGCACCCGTCAGGAATGGCGAGCAAGGGCCTTGGTAATGGCCTTTATCTTAAGCTGGCATGTGGGCGTGCACTTCGTTATACCCTCCCCGTGGGGTATATACGGTCTTTATTATGTGCTGTTGTAGGATACACAAAAATAAAAGGCCATCCCGCGGACCACACGGAGGTTCAGAGCAGTCTCTGGAGGCCATGGGCAGGCTGACCTCCCTGCACCTTGACTGCTCACATGAAGTGGGGAGAATGGCAGCCCCTCTCCAAGGCTGACAAGCATCCCGCAAATCCAGGTGAGCAGCACAGCCCACAGGAAGTGCTCTGTAAAGGTTGGTGTGGGTTCTCATAAAAATTTCCCTCCTTGTCCCTGTCATTTGGTTAAACAGAAGTGGACAGCAGTCTAGAGTTTGGCGAGGGAAGGAGTACGATGGTGAACAGGCGGTTCCCTTGAAAGTGAATGGCAGTCGGTCCCTGTGTTCTCTTCAGGTAGCACTGACTTCATTGACTGGACAGCAGGGAAACAAAGCATGATGGGAATGTGGTCAAACTGTAATGTCATGGACCCAGTGTCTTCACATCTATTAGAATCCGTAGGTGGGCTTGATGCAGGGAGCCCCCAGACCTGTGCCCAGCCTCTCACAGCCAGCAGACCAGAGGCAGCGGCCAGCAGGGACTAAAAGACACGACAAGGAGGGGTCAGTGAGCTGTCCCTCACAGGTACTGGCATCAGGTGCCGCCCGCAGAAAGGCCGTGGCACATTCCACAGAATTTGCAGGCCAGAGACCAGAAGTAAGTCATCAGTAAATGGTCTCTCAGCATTGCCACCTTCTTTGGTGAATGACTGGGCTACAGAACTTTCTCTTATTCTGAGCCTTTGGTTAAAACACAAACTCATGGCTAAAATTGAAAGTAGTATTTGAACACCATGCTATAAAAACTACTGTACTTCAACACTGAGCAAAATCTTATCGAAGCATTTTCAGAACCGACAGCCCTTGGCACACAGCTGTTCCCAGTGTTGACCCCAAAAGTCGAAACTGCTTCAAGGAGACAGTGAGCGCTGACCACAGGCAGTGTTTGGAGAGGCACGTGACGTGGATATTCGCAGCCAGTTCATTCTTTTCAACAGCCCCTCCGGCCTATCAGGCCCTTTTCCTCCTGAGAAGGCCATGCCCATTGACTCCCCTGGGTCTGCGTGCAAGCGGATTTTCTCCCTGCAGCGTGGTGGCCTGGTCGGAGTTCGTTCTCGCTCCTAGGGCTGCTCCTCGATTTGCTTCCCTTCACCTTGACTTGCCTGCCAGACGGACGAAGGTTAGGTACCTGTAGCTGTAGCCCGACACAGCCTGGGAGGCTTTCTCTGTCGACATCTTTGCAAAAAAATGCCCACGCTGCTAGAGGCCATATGCAGTCATCAGCACTAGTCTTCTTTCAAAATGTTTTCAAAAATTTGAAATACAGGAAAATTCTAATCCACGGTGGAGTAACAGAATTGGCTGAAAGCAAAGGGCTCTTGCCCGGGGAGACATTACAGAGGGAGAATCCAAAGACAACAGCAATGCCGAGGGCTCCACAGGCCCCGACGTCCATCCAGGGCCCGGTGCAGTGCACCACCAGGAAGAATTCCCGTGCAGTTTGTCACCATAGGACAGATTCAAAATGTTATGGTCAAGTTACTTAATTTCTGTGTTCTTGCTCCTACCCTAAAAATACTTATTTGAAAAGCATAGGGGATTAATCTTGTTCTTTATACTTTATACCTATATACAGTAGGTCCTCAATGTCCTCAACAGGCTCCACAACTTTCAGCAAAATGACATAACAAACCCCTTGTTACACAGGCTAATTGCTATCAACCAGAGCTAAGTTCCTAGGGCACCTCATCAACATTATAATGAAATGACTGAACTTAACCTTATTTGAGGGCCTTGGTAGAAGCCTGACTGCCTGGGAGGCCTCACTTCCCCTGTATCGAAGCACCAGAATTCTCTCCCTCCTCTCCCCCACCAGCCCACTTCCAGCACTTGGGATCCAAGTGGAAGAATGGGTGGTACCCTGGGCCCAGGGCAGCGCACCACCACTGTCCTCCCCCCGTCTCCACACGCTGCTTCTCCCAGACCCGTGGTTGGCAAACCACAGCTTGTGAGCCACATGTGGTTCTTTGGCCCCTTGAGTGTGGCTCTTCCACAAAATACCACGTGCAGGCACGCACGTACAGTACGATTGAAACTTCGTGGCCCATGCACAGAAGTCAGTATTTTGTGGAAGAGCCAGTATTTTACTGAGCCACAAGCAAGGTACTGTTACTCTGCTCACAGAGCTCGGAACCTAGCAGGCTGTTTAAGCACATCCTAAGGCTTCAGTACTACAATGAGATGAGCAGTAACAGCCATGTACAAGGTGTAATAAGTAAATCTCCTTATTTTCCTGAAGTTAGAAAAAGTAAATTTAAAATTTTAAGCACTGGACAATATACATCACCTTCTACACTTTTAATCTAACCAGCAGAGCGACTCCTGGCCTTGCTATTAACGTGGAGAGACTTCCAGAAGGAGTGCAGGGCCCACCGACATTTGTCCCTTCCGGGTGGACTTCTAACCCACAAAACTAGGGCTGTTGTCAGCCACTAAGCTCGTGGGAATTTGCCACAGCAGCCATAGGTGAATGACAGTGTGTAGAGCCTATGTTATTGTCACTCCACCAGTCAGAGTGAGGCCAGGCTGGTGCGAGAACAGCGTGCCAGCAGGGGTCCCAGGCTGCAGTTCAGATGCATCAGGCAAGGACGTCTGGAAAAGGTCTGTGTACACTGACCTGCCCAAAGAAGCAGGGAGACAGCCTTCTCTGAGGGCTTTTCTGTGGCTAGTGGCCAGTGGAAGAGTTTGTGGGTAATCTTACACCTCCCGATGGCTCCGCTCACATACTTTTCTTTACATATATATTTTTTCTTTGTAGACTACATGAATTTAATACAGGACAACATTTGAAATATAACGTTTTCACAAAAATAAAAAAGTTGCAAATTTATATGTACCAAAACGTGAAACACTATTGGCAATGACGACAGTAGATAGTGCAGTATTTGTGACATGGAGTATCAGAGAAAGCATTTCCTGGCATCCTCCTGCAGCTGACCCATCACACCTTAGCCTGCTGACTTTACAGTGGTCGTACTGTACTTCCCTAAGAGAATGCCCGCGCTTGTTGCCCCGAAATATGAGATGCTGGGGCATTATGTCAACAACTTCCTCTCAAGTGATTTGGGGGAAAGTCTTTTTACTGTTACTACAGGTGGTGGGAAGAGAGGCACCAGGTGCTACACCAGTGGGGCAGACCCACCTGGGTTCCACAACTTCGGTGCTGGGCTCTGGCTGGGAAGGAATTCAGAGCCAAGACCCAACTCTAAGAGAACAGTTATTTGGTAAATCACAGAGGCAGAAAAGGTAATTCCTAGAAGAAATGGGCTGAGGAAACAAGTTACGGTGCCAAAGGAAGGGCCCTTGGAGCTCAGGACCTTGGGAGGCCAAGGTGACCCGCCTCCGGGAGCGGGAGGAGGAGGAGGAAGGAGAAGGGAAAGGCGCAGGCGTGCTCCTGGGAGGGAGAGGCACTGGGTCCTCGGTCCCAAGGGCTTTAGGGTGGAGACGCTAGGGGAGGTCCCAGGGAGATCGCAATAGAATAGTCAGCAGCTTTCCAGGTGTCCTCTCTGGGCTGGGGTCTCCGCTGACTGATCGGCCAGCGCCAGGGCAGGGGGTCACTTCCCAGAGCAGCTGGGCCTGAGGCAGCTGTGGCTGGTTTTGTTGCTTTTCTGGGCCTGGAGCTGAAATACAACTGAGGCCTGGATTTATCTCCAGGGAGGAAAGGTCAGGGGGTTAGACCACATGACCAGCGATGTGCTAGGGGAGGAAGGTCATCCTGGGGGCGAGACCCACCCTACAGTTGTCCATTAACTCCACATCTTCTCAGTATTTTCACTTTCAAAGAATGGGTAAACTCAGTGTTTTATAAGGTTCCATACTGTTTGCCCCGATGTAAATATAACCATATATTCTTTATGAATAGATTTATCCTGTAAGACATTTTCAGAAAGAGATTCTGTGATGTGTGAATTTGAACTTAAAAACAAAAATACAAAAGAATTTTCCTCAACACATATCACTCTGTTAGCCCTTTTCAGCGAAGTCTTAGGCCTGGCTCCTGCAGGAGCGGACTGGGTGCAGCCACCTGGCTCTCTGCCCTGGGAGGAGAGACTCCCAGCAGCGCTGGGCGGAGACGGGCTGGGTTAGGGAGGGGGGCGCGGGGCCCGGCAGCACTTCTCCTTCCCCTTCGAAGGCAGCCTTAGTGTTCATGGGCTGCTGCCACCTGAGTGAGCCCCGGCTCGCTCGGCCAGAGCTTCCCCTGCGTTCTGCGCTTTCAGCCATCCAGCAAGTCCTGGGTCAGGCCTGGAGGTGTCCCCAGAGCACACTCACACTCACACACTCAGGGCTGGAGGTGTCCCCGGAGCACACTCACACTCAGGGCTGGAGGTGTCCCGGGAGCGCACTCACACACACTCAGGGCTGGAAGTGTCCCGGGAGCACACTCACACTCACACACTCAGGGCTGGAGGTGTCCCGGGAGCACACTCACACTCACACTCACACTCAGGGCTGGAGGTGGCCCGGGAGCACACTCACACTCACACTCATACTCAGAGCTGGAGGTGTCCCGGGAGCACACTCACACACTCAGGGCTGAAGGTGTCCAGGGAGCACACTCACACTCACACTCAGGGCTGGAGGTGTCCAGGGAGCACACTCACACTCACACTCAAACTCAGGGTTGGCAGTGTCCAGGGAGCACACACTCACACTCACAGTTGGCAGTGTCCGGGGAAAGGGCTCAGAATTCCTGCTCCGCCAGGTCCACATTCCAGCAGGAAACCAGTACTGGCGTTGCACCTGGGGAGTGTCATGAACTAGGGAAGGGAGAGTGAGGAAGGGAGAGCGGGTGAGAGGTTGCAACTTAAACAGGCAGGTCAAGGAGGGCCATCTCAGCAGAGATGCAGAGGCAGGGAGGGAGCGGGCAGTGAGCACAGTGGACCAGAATCCCTGGGAAAGGGCTGAGCTAAGGGAAAGGCCTGGAGGTGAGGCCAGGAGGGGAGGGAAGGGGAGGTCAGAGCAGTGGTGGGAGGGACCTATTAAAGTTATTACGGCACTGGGCTTTGGGAGGTGGGTGCCTGAGCATTTGGAGCAGTTTGGTGCACCTGTGTCAGGAGTGACTGCAGAAGTCGGGGGGCAGTGGGGAATGCGGAGGGCAGATGCAAGGCTTCCACACACCAGGTGACGGGACGGTGGCCTGGCCTGCAGTGCTGGCAGTGGAGGTAGAGAAGGGGTCTGACCCTGGGTTTTGAAAGCCAAGTCCAAGGTCAACAGGAGGACTTGTGTGCATGCATGTGAGCCCAACCAATGGACACAGGCAGGCACCTGGGGGTGAGGGCATGAGTGGGGGGGGATGAGGGAAGGGGGGATAAGGACACATATGTAATATCTTAATCAATAAAGAAAAAATAAAAATTAAATTTAAAAAATATTAATTTAAAAAGAAAGAAAGCCAAGTCCAAAATCAAGTCAACCTTGATTTACCTACAGTTCATGTCACTCCATCCTGTGACTGTCAGGATTGCCTGTAACTTCCAGGCCAATTAATATTAAATCCCATAGTTGTGATCAGTTGAACTGGAGTCGTCTAATGTTGTATGGAGGGAAAGTTTCGGAAATGAATAATGTGAAGGTGAAAAATGAGTGACTAAGAAAGACAGGGGTTCTCACTGATGTTCTAGATCAGCGGTTCTCAAATTAATCGCCTGGAAGGCTCTGGCCGGGTAGCTCAGTTGGTTAGAGCCGTGGTCGACAAACCATGGCTCATGAGCCACATGAGGCTCTTTGGCCCCTTGAGTGTGGCTCTTCCACAAAATACCATGTGCGAGCGCACACGTACAGTGCGATTGAAACTTTGTGGCCCATGTGCAGAAGTCGGTATTTTGTGGAAGAGCCACACTCAAGGGGCCAAAGAGCCGCATGTGGCTCGAGAGCCGCGGGTTGCCGAGCCGCAGTTTGCCGACCACTGGGTTAGAGCATCGTCCCAATACACCACGGTTTAGGGTTCGATCCCCGATCAGGGCACACAAGGTACTCAACCAATGGGTGCATAAGTGGGGGAATCAGCAGGTTGTCTCTCTCACCCTCTCTCTTTCTCTCTCTCACCACCCCCTCTCTCAAAATCAATACATTTTAAAAGAAGTAGCTGCAGGAGTCTGTCTGGGAGAAGGCCTGGGAGTCTGCATTGCCAGTGGCGGCTCGGAACCATGCTTGGGAAGCACAGCTCGGGCTTAGGCACAGAGCATTGGATGCCTCCAGTGGAGGGGACATGGGCACGTTTAGTTCAACTCTGCAAACCAAGTGCCTCCCAGAGAGGCCACAGGGAGGTGTGGGACAGGAGGCCACAGGGAGGTGTGGGACAGGGAGGCCACAGGGAGGTGTGGGACAGGAGGCCACAGGGAGGTGTGGGACAGGGAGGCCACAGGGAGGTGTGGGACAGGGAGGCCAGGCCACAGGGAGGTGTGGGACAGGAAGGCCACAGGGAGGTGTGGGACAGGGAGGCCACAGGGAGGTGTGGGACAGGAAGGCCACAGGGAGGTGTGGGACAGGGAGGCAGACACCAGGCCTGGAGCCAGTTCGGGTCCCGCAGGTGCAGCCTGACCGCACCCCCAGCCCCGGACAGATCAGGACGCCGAGGCCCGAGGAGGCTGCTGCCCTAACTCCCACAGGGAAGGTGTGGGAAGGGAGGCCGACACCAGGCCTGGAGCCAGTTCGGGTCCCGCAGGTGCAGCCTGACCGCACCCCCAGCCCCGGACAGATCAGGACGCCGAGGCCCGAGGAGGCTGCTGCCCTAACTTCCATGGAACTATTTGGGGGTTTATTTAACCTGCCGGCCAATGCAGACCTGAGTGGCTCTCCTTCCTGAATTGTGCTGAGACAGGGACTCATTTCAAGTGGAAAAGGGCAAATAACAGCAATTTCTTTCATATAAAAGGATACGCACATACAGTGTGTCTATATTTGACCTTTAAAGTTTGTGTACATAGATATCTCTAGATAGTGGAATCATTGGTCATTTTTCACTCTCTTCTTTTATGTAAGGCTTGGGTTGTTTAAAGCCATTCATAAATTTTATGACAGAGAGAGAACACGGTGATTTTTGCTGTGAGGAAGTGTCCATCTTCCCAGTTACCAGAGTTCTTGCTTAACCACAAGATGGAGCCGTTTACAACCGAATAAGGACTAATCACAGAGAAAGGTAGAGAGGGCATT
>NW_006287807.1:116248-124981 GCF_000327345.1 Myotis davidii
CCTGCCCCTCCAAATTTTATCCCGCTGATTCGTGTACATTGTAATGCGTCTTAAAAACATCGGGTGTGTTGGTTACATCTTTAATTATTTTTTGTTTTGTTAATTCTCACCCGAGCGTATTTTTTCCATTAATTTTTTAGAGGGAGTGGAAGGGAAGGAGTGAGGGGACGAGAGAGAAACATCGCTGTGAGAGAGACGCATCTGTTGGTTGCCTCTGACTGAACCAGGATGGAGCCTCTGACCCAGGGGTCCTCAAACTTTTTAAACGGGGCCAGTTCACTGTCCCTCAGACCGCTGGAGGGCCGGACTATAGTTTTAAAAAAAAAACTATGAACAAATTCCTATGCACACTGCACATATCTTATTTTGAAGTAAAAAACCAAAACGGGAACAAATACAGTATTTGTATTTGCATGTGGCCCGCGGGCCGTTGTCTGACCGTTCAGTGTGCGGGCTGATGCTCTAACCACTGAGACACTGGCCAGGGCTTGGTTACATAGTTAAATCCATCTACTGCAGACACATCTCTGAATTCCAATTAATCTTTATGTGTATGCTTCCCCTCCATGTGTTGGATCGATTACTTTTCTCCTTCTTGGCCTTTGGCTAAGATCAAGTGCATCCATTCATTCCCTTTAATGGAGGGAATTGCTAGGAAGACTAGAAGCAAGTGCAGTGCGCACTTGTTTAGCAGCAGCTTCTCCGATGAGGGAAGGTTCTTGCAAACAAGCGCCCAGCACCCACTGCTGCCCCGCAAGCTGCCGCCACAGAGAGAGTAGCTACACTTGACTTCTAGTTGCCATTTCAAAACGTCCATTTATGTCAGTGTCCTGAAGCCTAACAAGGAAGAGTCTGAGCTGTCCTCAGTGAAATGACAGCAGCCAGGGGTTAGGAGGCCAGGGGGTAGTCAGTGAACAGGGGCAGGGAAAACCAGAGAAAGGCTGCGCACACTCCTGCGTGTGTGCTGGAACCTTGAATCAACTTTTTTTAAAATAAAGTTTCATTATTTACATCAGGTGTGTGGATTTTTTTCCTTTTTTTAAATCCTCACCCAAAAATATGCTTAAAGAGAAGGAGGGAGGGAGGGAAAGGGGTCGGGGGCAAAGGAGAGAGAGAGAGAGGTGAGAGGTGAGAGAAATATCAGTCGTGCTCAGGGATCAAACCTGCAACCCAGGTATGTGCCCTGAAGGGGAACTGAACTGGCAACCTTTTGGCACCCAGGACGATGCTCAACCAACTGAGACTGGGGCCGGGCTGGGTCAGCTTTAAGGGGCTATTTTTCCAATTAAGTACAGAGAATAGCCAGGTGCCACCAACCACCAGGCGCCTCCCCTTCTTGGCTACACAGTGACTTTCTGGCTTTGCCCACACAGCTTCCCCCTCCAGGCCCCGCACCTGCCCCGGAATTAGTCCCGTGTCGCCTCCCACCCCTGCGTCTGGCCATGTAAATTCTTTCACGACAGCTTACATCTCTCCTCCCCAGGCCGTTTCCATAGAAGCGCCCCTCAGTCCTGAACAGGGGCGCCTTCCCCAGCCCTGCTGCTGCTGGTGCGGCTGCACACCTGAGTCTGGTCCTTTCTGACCAGCCTCGGCCTCAATGGAACCTTCTTTTCAGAAAAGCTTTTAGCCATGAACGCTTTCTGTTGAACAGCCATTGATAAACTATAAATGTTAGTGTAAAAAAAAAATAGAGAGACTTTGATTCAAAATAGAGGAAGACAAATATTTAAAAAGACTCACAAACCACACGTTTAGGACCCAATTCCACCCTGACGCTTGGAGAAGGGCATGGGGATCTGCTGAGGGCGTGGTGGGCTTTTCGGGACGTGCCCAGGAGAAGGCACGCTAACTGGCTGCGTGCTGTGCACAGACAGGCAGAATGGCCCGCTCCCCCCTGCCCTGCCCCCCGCCCGCACCCGCCCTGCTTGGCGTGGGGCCGAGAATGGTGTGCAAGCTGAGCCAGCCTGTTTCCCTCCAAAAGCATCAGCGCCCTGTGGGTGGGGCAGGCTGCCAGGGTCAGGAGGAGGACCCCCACACTCCACCTCAACAGCCCACCAGCGGGGCTCCTCCTGGAATCGAGACATCACATAGAGCCACCTACTGGGCCTCGGTGCCACCAGAGCACAGGGAGCGCGTGCGGTCTGCCCGCTCCTGAAGGCGGCAATAACAGTGAGATGCCGGGCAGCAGAAGGGCAGCATTAGGACTCCACATGCATTTGACAAATGGAGAAAGAAAACAAATCACCCATAGTCTTACCATCTCCCACCCAGTAGCTAGTCTCATTCTTAGGAACTTTGTTGGGGTACATTTTCATGGGAAACCACGTCTCACATCATTGTAATTAGAGTGTACACACAATTTAAAAATTGATTTTCCATTTACTACCATAACCATTTTCTGTGTAGCTATAAGGTTCGTAATTAAAATTGTAATGACCTCATAATATTCCATCCATTGAGCATATGTTCCATGATTTACTTAACTAGTTTTCATACCATTAGCCACATGTGCCTTTAAAAATGATATTGTAAATAACATGCCGCAAGCACATTGTACGTGTGCGTGCGTTCTCGCTCATTTATCCTGAGGGTAAGTCCCTCGAACTGACTTCAGGGAGTCCATGGGCGGAACTGAGACTTTACACCTGATGCCAAATGACCTCCCAGGGGCCACCGGCCACAGCAGGCTGAGCGCCCAGCACTGAGCCTTTCATTTCAGAAGCTGCAGCTTCCCACGCTCCCTGCCCAGGGGCCGTGCTTCTCCACCCTGGCCCTGCGTCTCAGGCTGTCCCTCCACGAAGCCCAATGCTCCTGCTTGAGCCCTTAGCTCATCGTTTCTCTGACAGCTGGGCTGTCCCCCCGGCTGACCTCAGTCATGAGTGTGCTCAGCGCTCCGTCCCCAGGTGCCCTCAGAGGCCCTGGGCTCCACTGGCTGCTGCCCGTCCCCTGTCCTCCCCAGGTGCCTCTCCACACTTCCTGCCCCAGGTACACTCCGTGCCTCTGTCATGCTCAGTCCAGGGCAGCCGGCTCCTGCTTCTGCCTCTATAACATGCAAAGGTCCATGCACATCTTTCAGGCCCTTTTGAAACGTTTGAGCTCTGAGGCATTTGACACCATCCTTCTGGAAACTTCCTCCTGCCCAGCGTCCATGTCCTCCTACCCTTCCGACACTCGTCTGCAAATGTCTGCCATCTTCTCTGTTCACGCAGCCCCCAACCATTGGTGTTGCCCACACAGGAGCACAGTGAGGTGAGTGCCCGTGGGGCAATGCTGTCACAGCGGTTCTAACATTTGCAAACCATAAGGTCCCCTTGCCCTGGCTTTGGGACTGTCAGTCCTTGGCTGCAGTCTCCACTTTCTTTTCATTCCGCACACGATACATGGACAAGTGCGTCTGCTCCCAAGATTCTCACCCTTCCCTGTGCAATGACTTCCCAATCCACCTCTACAAGATCTTTCGCTGAGTCTGACTCTTATCTATCTGCTGTTCTGGCCTCCTCTCCTGCCGCCCCCTGAGCGCAGCCACTCGACACTATGTGTTCTCTTACGCTGGGAACTTGGACAACAGTCGCCTCTGCCAGGCTCTCCATGCCGTGCCCTCCGTGCCTGAGACTTGCTCCTTGCCCACTTCCCGTGCTCTGGGCTTCTGATGGGCTTCCTTCCGCTAGGACAAAATCAAAGCATAAAGCCGTGGAACATTATAAATGGTTCTACTTGAACTCCCATTTACAGATGGGGAACTACGTCATCAACTTACCCGAGAACATGCAGCAAGTTGGGGTGCAGCCAAGAACCCAGGCTTCCTGCTTCCCCACGTTGAGCTCCTGGTATTACACTTCGACAACCAGGGCGGGTCTGGGCCAGGAATGAGGCCAGACACTGACATGTGAGGCCAGACAGGCCTGGGAACCATCCCTCCCAGGTTGTGGCCACATTAGACAACTTGTTCATGTAGTCACGTGTATGTCCATCCATCCACCCACCCACTCTTCATTCAAGTGGGAGGCCTGATCTGAATCCTGACCTCTTCAGGTGACCATGAGCAGGTTATTTGCCACCCTGTGCCTCACCTTCCTCATCTGTAAAATGGGATAACAATATTATTTACTTCATAAGGTGACTATAAGATAAATTAACATGTAAAATGCTTAGCACAGTGCCTGGCACATAGTAAGTTGTACAACGATTCAGCAATAAATTGAGAGAGAAATACCTCCAAGTTATGCACATGCTGGGGTGTGCCTGCCTCCGCCGGGCTGGCCGGTGATGGTGGTGATAATGAGCCTGACTGTCAGGCAGGACTGCCCAGGTTCCCGAGGGGAGGGCTCTGCAGTCACAGAGGGTTTCAGTTCACCTTGGGACCCAGTGTCTCTGAGATTGAAATTAGCTAAGATAAATGCATGTAAGATTTCAAACACTTTTTATATTATGCAAATATGATAGTAAAGTTTGTTTAACAACATGAGCACAAGTAAAATTTAAAGCTTATGGGTTTTTCTGATGAGAAAGAAGAGAAATAAAGTCTTTACTTACATGGATTTTCCTGATGATGTATCTAAATGATAGGTGGGGCTGCGGTGTGCTCCTCCTGGCTGAGGTTGGCAGGGCTCTGCATTTAAACCAGAGAAATTTCTCTCTGCTTCTGTCTCAAAACTCATCACAGGTGTCAGAAAATCTTCTTTGAATACTAATAAATTAAATAGAAAACCTCCCTTCTTACCATTCAAGAGCTTTTCCTGACCTCCACTAATTTGCATCATCTACAAAGCAGGAATTTCATAAAAGGCATGTTTAGCTACTGATCTTAATTTGTTAAGTGTGGAGGACGTTATTTTTGCAAGCACTGGTGAGTATGGCTAATTGAAAACACTTTCTCCACTTTAAAATATCTTTTACTGAAATTCAAGGTCAAGGGAAAATGCTGTGAAAGCCGTGCACATGTTTCTGTGTGACCCTGTCTCCAATTGCTGGGCCGTGTAGTAGTTGTGTTTGGTTTTATAAGAAACTGCCAAAATGTGTGCAGAAAGGCTGGACAAACTTACATTCCTTCCGGCAAGTGTGGGTGACCCAGTTTCTCCACACGGTCACCAGCACTTGGTGCTGCCTCTGTTTTCTAGTTTAGCCACTCTGACAGGCGTGTGGCGATAGCTTCTTGTGGCTTTGGCTTGTGCTTCCCTAATGGCAAAGGACAGTGAAGTCTTTTCATGGGCTGATCTGCCGCCTGCGTGCCCTCTTCTCTGGAGAATGTCATGACTCCATTCATGTCTTCTGCCCGTTTTTAAATTGGGTTGTTTGCTTTTTACTGCTGAGTGTTGAAAGTTCTTTTTATATTGAAGTCCTTTATCAGACACATGGTTTGCTAATATTTCCCCCACCCTGCAGCCTGTCTTTTTACCCTCCTAACAGCTCTTCTCAGAAAAAGAGCTTTCCATTCAATTAGGTCAAGTTTTCCTTTCACGGATCCTGCTTTTGGTGACAAGTCTAAGAACTCTAGTCCGAGCCCTAGCTCACAAAGATATTCTCCGTTTTTGGGAAAAGTTTTATAATTATACATTTTTAAGGTCTGTGGCTCATTTTGGGTTAACTTTCAAGGAGTGACATTAAGTCAAGGTTCATTTTTTGGGCTGTGGGTGTCCAATGGCTCCAGCACCACTTGCTGCCCAAACACTCTTCCTCCCTTGAATCTCTTTGTACCTTCGTGAAAAGTGGCTTCATCTTTTGACCATAGATACCCACAGCAAGGCTTGTTCCCGAGGAGGAATGCAAGGTTAACTGGTCAAATAGTGTGTGTTTTCCTCCTCTTCACCAACACAGAAGTCTCACAAGATGCTGAGACACCGGGGCGTGGTTTATGTACAGGAGAGCCTGTGGTGGGATTAGTCTTAACCAACCGGATGCTAACATTGCCAATCACGCTGAGCCCTTCCGGGCAGCCGCCAGGGCCATTCTCAAACCTGAACCCCCGCGGCCTTGCTTTCAGAGCAGACAACTGAAGAGAATCCGTCTCACTACTCAGGGTTTGGGCCAGCCTGTTTTTAATCACAGGTGGTCCTTCCTGTCCTGAGTACCCCACCTTTCCCCTATTCCCAAGAGGCTTTTGCATGTAACTAGGGCCACATCAGCAGTTAGTATGGGGTTTCACAGCAAAGGACTAGCTGTGAAATGATGAACTATTTACCTTGCTCAGTCTCATTGGCTTAGCTGTATCATGGACTCAGAAAGTGAGGACTAAGAAAGCTATAAAAGCAGGGGGCATAGTACAGTGCCTGACATAACTATTTAATACGTGATAACCAGTATTGTTAGTGCTTTAGGCTGCTTTGAAAAATTTAATCTTTGTGAGGACATTCAAAGAATATGACAGAGGCTCCTAAGGTAATTCCATAAAAGACCACCAAAATGTTTTGAGCAGTGTGAGATGATTACTTTGAAAGGGTGACACTCATTGGTTATGTAATGTCTGGCATGTTTGTTGACAAAGAATTTCAATGGTACATACAAAACTCAGGACAGTGAACAGCTCTGGAGGCGGGCAGGAGGGTGGGGCAGGCAGGAGCAGACAGGAAGTTGGAAGGTGTGGGAATGTGCTGGTGAAGTTGGATGGTGTGTTTTTCTTGTGCTTAGTACATATTACATAAGTTCTTTTCAATAAATCAAATGCTACACAATAAATTCTCTTTAAAAATTAGTCTCATTGACTCATAATCCTACCTGATGCATATATGCATAATATTCACATGGATATGTAAAACATAAGTCAATTTAGTTCAACAAATTTCTATTGAACTGCTACTAGTGCGTAAGAATAAATTTATAGGTGCTATCCAAACATGCTGAGGTTTAATGGAGGACAAGGTAAGTTTCAAATGTAGTTAATATTAACCAAAGAAGGTGTCTTAGAAGAGGTAAATTTTAGAGTTAAGTGAAACACCAATCAGAAAGAATGTATGCACCTCCGTGTTCATTGCAGCACAATTTCCAATAGCCAGGATCTGGGAGCAGCCCTGGTGCCCTTCAGTAGATGAGTGAATAGAAAGCTGTGGTGCATTTACGCCATGGAACACTACTCAGTAGTGAAATAGAAGGGTCTCTTACCCTTTGAGACGGCGTGGAGGGGCCTGGAGAGCACTATGCTAACTGAAGTAAGCCAGTCAGAGAAAGACAAGTATCACATGATCTCACTCATATGTGGAATCTAATGAACAAAATAAACTGACTAGCAAAATGGAACCAGAAGCATGGATACAAGGAGCAGACTGGTGGGAGCCGAGGGGAGGGGTGGGGGACTAGATAAAGAAGTGAAGGGTTAGGTAGAGAGCCTAATGCACACCCCATGGACGTGGACAATAGTGTAGTGAAGGCCCAGGGTGGGCAGCAGGGGTGGGTGTAGGTGGGCAAAGCAGGGAGGGAGGGAGACATCTGCAATAGTGCCAACATTAAAAAAACGTTTATGAAAATATTTATATGTGTAATTTAATGACAGAAGGGTCCAAGTGAAGAGTGGGCATTTCTGGAATCTTGTCATTCCCCTCCGTCCTCAGAGTGCTGGGTTCCCAGTGAGGATGCACACAGGCAGTGACTGGAAGCCCCGCAGGCACCTCCCTGGAGGTGAGGCAATGACACTGTACATTGAAGGTAAGATTGGAATCTGACCTCCAATCCTTCCGCTGCATCACAGCACCCCTTGCCGTCAGCAAAGGGCAAGGCCCGCCTCAGGGATGCAGCGGCAAGCGACATGCTGCAGGTGCTCTCATGCCCTGGTCTGGGGGTAAAAGCTCTGAGCCAGGAGGCTTGGCACTTGCCAACATTTATGTGTGCTGACTGCAAATAAGATGGATTGTGAGAGGTTGTCAGGAACATAGACTGGGTCATGCCGCAGTAACAAGCACAACCTCGGAGGTCCACAGCAGCTCGCTCAGCAGGTCCCCCGGGGTCAGCCAGCTCTGCCTGGAGGGCCTCACCGCTGGGCGGGGGGCAGGGAGAGAAGCTGCCAGAAGCGCCACTCTGCTCAGGTTCAGGGGCCAAAGCAAGTCCCGTGGCCAAGTCTGGCCTCAGTGGGGTGGGACAGTATAATTCTCTCACAGGAAGGGGGGGGGGTGAACATTTGGGGGGAAAAAACGCAACCTGACATAAAGAGTAAAACAACAAAGCCAGAAACATCTCGGAGGAAGCTGGGTAACAGCTTCAGCTTTGTCTTGCTATCTCACATCTTAAAGCAAGCATGAGAAAGTGTAAGGAAATCCTACATAATAAAAGGCTAATATGCAAATTGACCGAATGGCATGCAACGGGTCGCTATGACACATACTGACCACCAGGGGGCAGATGCTCAACGCAGGAGCTGCCCCCTGGTGTCAGTGCTCTCCCACAGGGGGAGCACCGCTCAGCCAGAAGCCGGGCTCACTGCTGGCAAGCGCAGCAGCGGTGGTGGGAGCCTCTCCCACCTCCACTGCCGGCAGGCGGTAAGGAGCAGGGGGTCCCGGACTGCAAGAGGACACAGGCTGGGCTGAGGGGACCCACCGACCCCCAGTGCACAAATTTTGTGCACTGGGCTTCTCGTTCCAAATAATGCAAAGTCTGCTTTTACATGATTTCCTGAGGCCTTTTATTCATAAGGCAGGACTAAAACCTGGCACAGAATGAGCCCACTGGAGGGAGGCCTGGTGGAAATGTGCAAGGGCGGATATTTAAAAGTCAGTGTACAGAGCTGGTAGCCATGCAGAGAGGAAAGAG
>NW_006287807.1:125015-133382 GCF_000327345.1 Myotis davidii
TTTTTAAAATAAAAGTTCACATCCCTGCAGCCACTACAACTTGGATGAGCACTTTAATCTGGACCTCCATTTTCTTCAATTTTATGAGCACCTACTCTGTGCCAGGCTCAGGAACAGTTGGTGCGCGAGCAAAGGAGGTGGGACTGTTTGCAGAGCGCCTACAGGCTGGTGGCGTGCAGGCAACTTTGATGAGAGTGGCCAGTGCTCTAATCGTAACTGGGTGGAAGATATCCCCAGGAGAAATGGAAAAGTTAACCCAGAGGGTGGCGGAGCTGGGCAGGGAGGAAACACGAATTCTAACTTCACCCACGTGAGCTGCCTAGCAAAGCTCCCTACTCTGTCCCTCAAAGATTTAGATAAATGTGGCCTAAATCTAGTGCCCAGGCCCTGGCTCAAAGCTCTTCACGCAATTTCCACACTTACTCCCCCATTCTCATCTAGATTCTTCTGGGTCACATCTGGAGGGAACTTTGGGTTTTCTTCTTTTTCCTAAGAAACTCAATCACACATCACTTAGTGCTCCTCCTGTCTTCAACCCCCCCTTCCTCCTCACCAGGCAGTGTGCTTGGTGCTGAGACTATGTCACTAAACCAGCATGGTCTCGCCCCATGGAGCTTATGTCTTATGTGGAGATAAATAGTCAACACTTATTAGAAGACCTCGAGAGTAAATACAGTAATTGCTGGTAATGATAAGCACGGTAATTAGCACTTTCCTGAAGGTTTGTGTATTCCAAAGTGTTGTCCAACACAACCAAACGGTTATCCTGTCCTCAGGGACAGAGCAGGTGTCCACGAATTTAACTCAGTCCTGACAGTGTCTGCCTGGGGAGAGCATCAGACCCCAAGGTATACCCCCACCTCACACACCAATCACAAGTCCAGGTTGTTGCCTGTCCTTCCTAATGACTGGTTAAGATCAGAGTCCTCACCTTCTCCTTGGGTCCCATGATTTGCTAGAATGGCTAACAGCACAGGAAGCATTCACTTCCAGCTTCCAGTTTATTATAAAGGGCACGGATGAAGCCCGAGGGAGAGGCGCACAGCGTGATGTCTGGAAGGGTCCCAAGCACAGGAGTGTCTGTCCCCCAGGAAGTGGGTACACCACCCTCCAGATGTGTCGATACAGTCACAGCCCAGAGGCTCCCCAAGTCACACTGCTCAAGAGTCTTTACACAGCTTCCCCGCAGCCCCTCCACCTCCTGCCTCCCCAGGGGCTGGGGGGTGCGGCTGGACGGTCCCTCCTCAAATGTCCAGCTGGTGACCAGCTCCACCCCATCACCCCATTAGCATCACTCAGGTGAGCTTCAAAAGGGGGGGTCCTTATGAATAACAAAAGTCACCTCAGGCTTCTCATCACATAGAAAAGCCCAAGGGTTTAAGGCAGGGGTGGGCAAACTTTTTGACTCCAGGGCCACAATGGGTTCTTAAACTAGACCAGAGGGCCGGAACAAAAGCATGGGTGGAGTGTTTGTGTGAACTAATATAAATTCAAAGTAAACATCATTACATAAAAGGGTACGGTCTTTTTTATTTTTTAGTTTTATTCATTTCAAACGGGCCGGATCCGGCCCATGGGCCGTAGTTTGCCCACGGCTGGTTTAAGGTCTCTGTGCCTGAAACAGGAATGAAGACCAAATATTTATTTCTTATTATAAATCACGGTATCACCCGTATCATGGAGGAAATGGCAGAGACTAGAGTGGCAATCAAGGAGAGGAGTGGGTGGCTGGAGAGGCAGTTGGGAAGACAGAAACCCCAGATTTGTGGCAATTTGACTGGAGGTGGAGCGAGAGATGAAGAGAGTGCTGGTGTTTCTATGCAGGCCACTCGCTGCGCTGCCCGCATGTAGATGTCTGACAGGCGGTGGTGGAGGGGGTGTCTGGAGTGCAGGAGGGAGGTTACAGCAGAGGTGGGGGTTGGGGACATGCAGGTGGTCTTTGAAGCCATGAGAGTGAATGACATCAACCAGGAGAGGAGGGTACGTTGAGTGAAAGAAAAGGTGAACAGATGTGAGCTCCACTTATAGTTAGAGGATAAGGAGAGAGAGAATGAGAAATGGGGAGAAGGTGTCTTTGTTCAGGAATCCATAGGCAGGAGGTAAACACAAAGGAAAGCGATGGTGGGGAGGAGGAAGCGACAACCCAGCTCTCTGGGCTGGTGGGATAATTAAAGCTACATGGGGCAGATCATCAAGAGGAAATGACCGTGTGAGAACATGCCTGTGCACGGAGTTCACATGCAGGAGCGGCTCACAGATGGGAAGGAAAGGTGAGGCAGGCACGTCATTCTGAGCTAAGGATGCACAAGGCACCTGCGGCTTCAGAGGGGCGGAAGGTCATTCACAGGATGATGAGAGCAGATGCTCGGTAACTGGACGTTAGCCCGGCCCTGTAGACCGGTCAGAAAACGTTATTCCTGAGCAGCCCCTAATGTTAGTTATCTAAGAGAGGTAGGAGTTCCCTGAGCCTGCAGGGTCTCCATGGCCTGCAGCTCAGTACCCACAGGCCCAAGGGCCCATCTTGGGGAGGCTGTTCTAACCCGGCCCAGGGAGACTGGGAGGGAAGGGTGGTGGAGGGAGCGAGCCCTGGGGGGCTTCTGAGGGGCTGATAGGTTCTATTTCTTGATCCGGGCAGTGGTCTGTCTTCTGTTCACTCTCATGTTATCTGTGAAACAGCATGTGTCTGTATGGATGTTATATTTCACCATGAAAAGTATACCTTGAGTGTTCAGAGAAGCAGCAAAAACCCAGAAGCCTATTTAAAAACATGATTTCATACACCGATTCCATTTGTCTAATTAAAGTGCCTATTAAATTTGACAAGAAGATACTTATATGTAATTTAAAATAGAACTAATCCTATATAATAAAGAGGTAATATGCAAACTAACCCCCACGCCCTCACAAGATGGCTGCCTACAACCAGGATGGCAGGGGGGTTAGTGAGGGATGACCAAACGACTGAACAGCAGGCTGCGTGGGGCAACCAGGCAGGAGGGGGCGGGCATGAGGGGTGACCAGGCCAGCAAGGGGGCAGTTGGGGGCAACCAGGCAGGCAGCCAGGTGAGCGATTAGGATTGTGAGAGGATTGTGAGAGGGATTGTGAGAGGGATGTCTGACTGCTGGCTTAGGCCCGATCCCTGGGCAGTCGACATCCCCGGAGGGGTCCTGGATTGGAGAGGGTGCAGACTGGGCTGAGGGGGACTCTCCCCACCCCCGTGCACGAATTTCGTGCACCGGGTCTCTAGTTCTTACATAAATGTTACCGAGCAAACCATTTTTTGAAACATCAGATATGGCTTCTCAGATCATCTAAGATGAGAGATACCAAGTTGTCAGGAGAGAAATGGCTTTAGAGTTTCTTCCCTCTTTAGAAGGCGCAGGCTCCCCCGCTGCACAAGGCTCCCTCCCCAAAACAGAGAGCAGAGAGCAACACGCACGGGTAACCTCCTTCCCTGATTCAATATCAGCTCCCTTAGGGTGGAAGGGCTTGCTTTCTCAAGTGCCCTTTTAAAAAAGTAAGTTATCAAATAAATTTGATTTTCACACAAAAGGGATGTGATCAGGCCCGTGGGCTGATAAGAGTGGAAGGTCTCCCACTCCTGCTCACCCCAGGGCTCCTTGCTGGCTTTTCCCTACGTGCTCTCTCCACCCATCATTACCTGGACAACAAAGGCTGGCTGATAGCATGGACAATAGCAGGCAGACCCCAGCTCGCCCCGTGCAATCTTGGGGGAAAGGAGAGAGATTATGAGAAATCTTGGGGGGAATCTCCTCTTCAGAGAATCTTTTTCTTTCATTTTCACATTTATTCCACTTTGCCCAGAATATTATTTTGGTCTCAGACCATCTTATTTATCCATTCTGCTGGATATTGCAAATGATTTAAATCTAGAAACCTTTACTATGTGACTTTCAAATGCGGGCTTTACCTTTGATTATGCTTATGCTTACTAGTCTGGGGATTCTGTTCAGACAAAACAAAACAAGGACTCACAGGCCTTCACCCCCCCTTCCTCCGCCCCCCTCTCCCCCCACCGCTGAGGCCCCTTCTCAGCCCACATCTAACCCCAGGGGACAGGGAGTGTGACTCCAGACAGCAGGACAGAGCAAGGACAGCTAGTGCTGCCCAGGGCCTCCCGGGGGGCACAAGCATCCCAAATACTGCTCGCCGTCTAAGTAAGCATAATACTTGCTGATCGTGTCCTGGAAGGGGCTTTGCCTGAGAAGATTGCTTTTCCCTGATACAAATAATCAATTCTTTTTCTAGTCTTTCCTTTCTGGCCAACCCTGAGCTTCAGTTGTTGGCATGGGTCCCACCCGTACTCAAGGGGAACAGATTATACACCAGAAGGTGGAGGTCATGGGAGAACACCCCAGAGTCTGTTCAACACAGTTATTAAAATCTGTCCCCATAGCAGACCAATCGGGTGACACAAATATAGGAGCAAACAGTCAAAACTGCTGGCAGCAGCCTAGCTGGTTTGGCTCAGTGGATAGAGCATCAGCCTGTGGACTGAAGGGTCCCGGGTTTGATTCCAGTCAAGGGCTCATGCCCAGGTTGTGGGCTCGATCCCCAGTAGGGGCTGTGCAGGAGGTAGCCAATCAATGATCTCTCCATCATTGATGTTTCCATCTCTCTTTCTCTCCCTGGCCTTTCCTCTCTGAAATCAATATCTATACGAATAAAAGGATAATATGCTAATTAGACTGGGAGACCTTCCAGACATCCTTCTGGACAAAGCCATGGTGGTGGGACCAAGGCAGAGGCAGTTACGGGAGGTCAGGCCATGAGGAGAGGGCAGTTGAGGGTGATCAGGCTGGCAGGGGAGGGCAGTTGAAGGAGATCAGGCTGGCAGGCAGAGTGATTAGGGGCACTCAGGCAGACAGGCAGGTGAGTGGTTAGGAGCCAATGGTCCCAGATTGTGAGAGGGGTGTCTGACTGCCAGTTTAGGCCCGATCCTGGTGGTCAGACATCCCCTGCGAGGATATATATATATATATAAACAAAAACAAAAAACTGCTGGCAGCAGCCTGCTGGGCTCTTCCTTCTTGGAGTCTGCCCATGCAATGCCCCTGCTCCACTGTCTCTGTGGCGACACTCACCACAGTCCTTCCCAGCATCCTTCTCACAATGCCAGCATGCACTGTCCCAGCTCTCTGTTAGCAAAAGTGTGTTCTGACAAAGGTTACCACTGGGAGCACCAGAGGATTTGGGCAGGAAAGGGACATCACCAGTCGTGTATCAGAGACGGGTCATACAGTGTGAAAGGCAAAAAGGAAAGAAGGGAAGGACAAGGAAGCATGAGAATGGGGAAGGAGAAAGAGGGAGAGAGGTAGGGGGAAGAGTGGGAGGGGTGATCAGAGAGAAGGAGGGAGGGAAGGAAGAGGGCCTTGGAGATCTGACCTCTCCTTGTCTTCTGGCTTCCGGCTGAGGGACCGAGAGGGAGGGCAGGAGGCTGGAAATATTTGCCCAACTTGCCCACGTTGAAAGTGCCCTTCCAGCAGCTTCTCCACTTAGGGCATCTCCCTTACCCTTCTCCCCACAGGGGGTGTGGGTACAGGGAGAAGCACAGCTCTTCTCCGCATGGCTTGGGAGAGTCCTTGGGTTCTGAGTCCTGCCTGTCGCTCACTCTGTTGGGCCAGAACGGCACCAGGTGTTAGACCAGGGGGTTCTGGTGGGGTCCACACAGTGGGGTCAGCGGGGACCTGGGTCAGCCACCTTGGTACTGGAGTTCTGGCTGGGAGAGAATGCAGAGCCCAGACTCAAACTACAAGAGCAAGTTTATTTAGAAAGTCACAGAGGTAGAGCGAGTGGTCGGGGTAATGGGCACAGGAAACCAGGAGAGAGGAAGGTGAGGGGAACAGGGAAGACCAAGGGCAGAAAAAGGCTCCGCACCCTGGGTCCTTCCTCCCCAGGGGAAGATCTCAATAGAAGACTCAGCAGCCTTCCAGGTGTGTCTCTCCAGTGTCGTGGTCCCCACTGATTGGTTGGCACCAGTGGGAGGGGTAACTGTGAACACAGGAGACAGGGCAGGGGTCCCATGGAAAACAAAAGCAGCTGGAACACAGGCAGGGCAGACGTGGCAGTTTGAGCAGCCTAATCACAGGACCAAGCAAGCAGAAATAAGAAAGTGTTTCTGGACTCAAAGCGGGAGGCATGGGAAAACAAGGGAGGGCCCGCGGCAACAAGGTGTACGAACTCATAGAAACAGAAAGTTCAGCACAGGAACAGAGAAAGGACACACAGAAACAGGAAAGTTCAGGCCCGCTGCTGGGCAAGAACAATTGAGGGAATCAATCAGGTGACGACCTGGATAGATATAGAAGCAGGTTTGTAGCAAATGTGTACCCCTGGACAACAGGGCTTCACGGGGCACCCCATTACTCACCCCCCTCCTTGGGAGGGGAGTCTGAATCTGCTTGTAATACATTTTGCACACTTTTGCCTAACTCTTCTGGTCCTTAGAGTTCATGTTTCTGAATCTCAAGACACGACCCTGAGGGGGGCGGGGGCGGGGCGCAGACCTCGGCTCACCGTTCTGGTTATGACCAGGGCAGGGTCAGTAGTCACGGCAGCTGGTCCTGAGGCAGCCATGGTGTTGCTTGTCTGGTTTTGCTGCTTTCCTGGGCCCGGAGCTGAAACACACTGAGGCCTGGGTGGATTTGATGCGGTCAGAGCCTCGTTGTCCTGGGCTTCATGCTGAAGGGCTGTTCTCCGCCCCCGGTGGGTCCCCTAGGGAGGTCTAACCCCCGGGACTAGCATCAAGCCAGGGAGGAAAGGTCAGGGGAGGGTCCGAACCGCATGACCAGTGATATGGGGGCGAGGTCCTTGTTTTCCCAGCTTTGCCCCTTGCTAGGCACCCAGGCCTTTCCGCCCTGATGACCTCTGTACCTGGCCCATCATCCTTGCTCTACTCACGTCTAACTGCCCACCACAACTCCAGGGGCCAGGCTGCCGGTCACTGACACAGGCCTCTCTGATCTGCACTCTGGGTCTCCAGCCGCCCAGGTGTGAGGGGGCTCAGCCTCCTCCAGGTCTTCACCTTACGGACCTTCTCACCTTTACCTTGGGCTCTTCCAGTCCTACCCCCACCTCTTCTCCCCCCACCTGCCACAGGTGCAACCAGGGGCCAGTCCTTTCCAGGAAGAGTTCTGCTGCTCACAAAACTATGGGAAGGACCCCCCACCCCCGATCCTGTAGTTCCCTCCAGAGCAGTCTAGACATTTCTGATGGGGGTGGGGCCGAACTCAGGCTTAACGAGAATCCCCACGCTGAGCTCCGGCTGGGCGTTCTCCCCTCGTTCCATGACTGGGAAGTCTCCCTTGTTGGCACCAGCACTGCTGCGATCGTGTCCTCAGGAAACTGCGCTCTGAGCTTGCGGCTGGGCTGCCGCTGTGCAGTGGGATGATTCTGGAACATAGAAGGAAGTAAAAACCCCGACGGGCTTATAGGAACACATCCCTGCGTGCATGTAAGGCATCCCTCCCTTTTGCCTTGTCGGCAGACCTTAGCAGACATCCCTTTTCTAGAATTTTTCAGCTCCCCTCCAGCTCTGAGTGCCATACATTCAATGGAAGGAAAACACATCAGTTTAACATCCCATAAATATTATGCCCGCAGAATTCTTCCGAAAGATCCGTCAGGCTGCAGTGCAGGAGATGAATTAAACATGGGCAAGACTGGTGACAGGGAGGCCACTTAGGATGCTGAGGCCAAACACCAGGCAGAGGGTGACCCTGAGTGTGGCAAAGGCGGCGGTGTGGCCGAAAAGGGGCGAGTTAAACGTGTGTCAGGAGATGAATATTGAGATCAAGCCAGGGAGGCTTCACCGTGGTTGTTTGTTTCAGGAGGAGGCAGCTTTCGTACTGAGGATGGAAGGGCAGGAGCAGTGAAGCATCATCAGCTATCCGCGGGGCCTTTGGGCCCAGCACAAGCCCCATTCAGCACCCCATTGCCCCGGAGCTTTTCACCCTTTCTCCACTGTTCCCACAGCAAAAGTCTAACTCACTGTGGGCCACTGCTTTGGCCATATTTCTCGAGACATCCGAGTAGCAAGTTCACTGTCTGTTGGGGTCCCTTGCTAGAGTGTGAACATTTGTATTTTTCAAGTTAATATACTCTTCCCTATTTCATTTTATTCCCTGGCTCTTGAGATGAGATACGGTCTCAATATCCTCTCCCAGCTTCTACCAGGACCTGTTGGCCAGGTCTTGAAGCACATTTGGGATCACACATGACCACCCTTGATCAGGGAGCCCAGGCTGGTCAGGATAGATGTACCTAAGAATTTGAAGTTAAGGTTTGCTCTGCTCCATCTGGCAACACAGCTTTCCTCTCCAAGACTGTGCCTGGCCGGGGAGTGG
>NW_006287807.1:133558-143049 GCF_000327345.1 Myotis davidii
TTTAAACCGCCCTGTCTTCAGTGTTCACTTCGTTTCTGCAGACCTTCAACTCTTTTCCAGGGTCCTGACGATGCTGGTCCTGACAGATGCGATTTGTTCTGTGGTCTTTCTGTTGGGGAACGGGAGAGGAAGCTGCCTGCCCCGCCATTTTGCGGAAGTCACCCCTGTTTCCTCCTGCTGCACAAGGAGCTGTTACATACAGCACAGCAGAGGGAAGGCTCAGAAAGCTGAGGAACCACGTCCAGGAAGCAACAGTCTGAGAGAATGAGCTGAAATGATGGTTAAATGCTCACCCAGGCAGCTCTGCTATTCCAAGGCCAGGCCCTAGTTGGGCCCTAAGACAGTGATGGCGAACCTTTTGAGCTCGGCGTGTCAGCATTTTGAAAAACCCTAACTTAACTCTGGTGCCGTGTCACATATATAAATTTTTGATATTTGCAACCATAGTAAAACAAAGAATTATATTTTTGATGTTTATTTTATATATTTAAATGCCATTTAACAAAGAAAAACCAACAAAAAAAATGAGTTCGTGTGTCACCTCTGACACGTGTGTCATAGGGTTGTCATCACTGCCCTAAGACATGGGGAGGGACATTGAGGAGACGCCCATCCATGACTCATCAGACACATTTCAACCTTCTGAGCCCACAGATCCGAATCACTCCCTTCTATTCTGCCAACCATGAGATGGAAGAAAACACAGAGGCCTTTCTTCAACAAAATAACACGTGGGCCCCTGAGGGTCCACACCTTCCTCTTAGCCCCACCGATTATCACTAGGGCTGGGCTGAGTTTTGCCTAACTCAGAGCCTGGCCCAGAAAGGTGACAGGCATTTTGCAGAGCAGTGCCAGCTGAATAAGTAACTCGCAGCTGCCTGGGGTTAGGCATTTTAATGTTATGGTCAAAGCATACAAGGATGACATAAGGCCTGGGTGCAAACACTGAGAGTTTCTTTGGGAAACTTGAGTATTTAAAAGTGAGACAGGATAGTAAGCCAGGACAAGCGGAACAGGGAAACGGAGACATTGTTAAACAGTCAAGCAGTTCACAGCCATCTAGTAAATCACAAAATCATCTTCCCGGGCCTCACACACTTAGAGTAAAAGGTTTACACTTCTCCTCCCCAACCAGAGGGTCAATAGCTTAAATCACTATGCAGGGAGATGACAGAAATCCAATTAGTGCCCTATGTGCCAACCACACCCAAGGACAACCGAAGTCAGGGGAATAAATCTCATTTTGGCGCCTCAGCAAAATGCTGATGAATAGCCTATTGAGATCCTCTCCTAAGGCCTCCCCTAAGATCCCCGCCTTCAGAAAACAGATAAGAACCCTCAAACAAAGACCCAGCATGGCTTCTTCCTGGAACACGCCTGCGCCTTTCCTCCCTCTCAGTAGTACATCTCCACTTTCTCTCCTAAGCTCTAAGGGTCCCCATGAGACTTGCAACCAAGGAAGCAATAGGCGGCAGCTCCTCCTGGGCTCACCCCGAAGCTGTGGCCAAGGCCCCTTTCTTGTTCAGGGAGCCGCCAGAAGCCCCACTGTGACTCACTGGTTTCCTGCAATGTTTCCAGAGGGCCAAGCAGAGTGTGCGTAGGCTCTCCCCTGTTGCTTCTTTTCCTAAGACTTTTAAATACATATATATATTTTTTTAATTTCAGGGAGGAAGGAAGAGGGAGAGACAGAAACATCAATGATGAGAGAGCATCATTGATCGGCTGCCTCCTGCATGCCCCCCACCGGGATTGAGCCTGCAACCTGGGCATGTGCCCTGACTGGGAATCAAACCATGACCTCCTGGTTCATAGGTCGTTGCTCAACCACGAGCCACACCGGCAGGGCTCTCCTAGACTTTTCAGTGACCTAAAAGCAGCCCTGCCTGGGCTCACTTACTTCACTGTAGCCTTTACTTTTCCGTGAGTGCACGAAGCCCAGCGTGGCCCACTTCTTTCCTATAACATTTCTAGAGAGCCAAAGCAGAGCTGCGCCAAGACTCTCTCCTGTTGCTTCTGCCACCCTAAGCCCTCCCTTCGTTTCACTGTCCCGCTTTAATAAACATACTCTCAAACCCATCTGGACTTGTGTTGTGAAATCTCTTCTGCACAAAGTCAAGAACCCACACACTACAGGCTGGCCTGAGACACACCTGCTCAGGGACCAGTCCCTTTCCAGTGCCAAAAGCACCATGTATATAGAGAAATTCAGGAATCCACAAATATCCCCAGGGCAAGATCAATGCTCAGAAAATACCCCAGAAGACCCTAAACTGTCATCTTCGTCTGACTCATAGTCTTAGTGCAAGTATAACTAATTATTAAAGGAGTACCCCAGAACAAAACAAATCTACAAAGACTGGGAGAGATAATACAGATTTGTTTTATTTTGTGTTTTGTTTTTTTCTTGCTCCTGGCATTCAAGAAAATTTCTGTCAAACATAGCTGAACACAAGCTAAAGTATAGATACTTCAATGAACACACACAACAAGAACTATACCCTTTGAAAACTAGTTCAGGAAAGACAAACCAATTGAACTATTACAGCTTTTAATAAAAAATAAAAAAAACACACACCGAGGAATGAGAAAAATCTGGTTTGCAGAGTTACCACAGTACAGTATTTAAATGTCTAATTTTCAAATCAAAGTCACAAGACTACTGAGAAACAAAAAAGCATTATCCACTCAACGTAACAAAATAAATTGACAAAAACCTTCCCTAGAAAAATCTAGATATTGAACTTACTAGAGAAAGATTTTAAAACAACTGTTTTAAATATGTTTAAAGTCTAAAGGAAAACATAGAAAAATAACTAAAGAAAATCAGGAAAATAATGTACAAACAAATGAGAATATTAATAAAGATATCTTATATAAAGAAACCAAATGAATTCTAGAGCTGAAAGTACAATAACTGAAATGAAGATTTCACTGGAGGGATTCAATATCAGAGTAGAACAGATGGAAGAAAAAAAGTCACTAAACTTTAAAATAGAACAATTGATGGTACATATACACAATGGAATACTATGCTGCTGTAAAAAAGAAGGAACTCTTACCATTTGCAACAGCATGGATGGAACTGGAGAGCATTATGCTAAGTGAAATAAGCCAGTCAATGAAGTAAAAATACCACATGATCTCATTCATTTATGGATAATAAAGACCATTATAAACTTATGAACAAAAACAGATACAGAGGCAGAGCTGCCTCGAACAAACTTTCAAACTATAGCAGGAAGGCCAGGAAGGGGTGGGGGTGGGGGAGGGGGGTAAGAGATCAACCGAAGGACTTGTATGCATGCATATAAGCATAACCAATGGACATAAGACACTGGGGGGTAGGGGAGGCCAGGGGATTGTCAAGGGTGGGGGGAAAAAGGAGACATATGTAATACTCTTTGTAATACTTTAAGCAATAAAACAATAAGATAAAAAAATAGAACAATTGAAATTACCAAATGTGAAGGACAGAAAAGAAAAAGAATTTTAAAAAGTGAATAGAATCCAAGGAATTTGTGCAACACCATCAAGCAGACATACACACACATTATGGGTCCCAGAAGGAGAAAAGGGAGAGAAGTGGGTATAAAAAAATATTTGAAGAAAGAATGCCTGAAAACTTCCGAAATTTGATGAAAGACATGAATCTACAAATGCCAGAACCTTAACAAATTTCAAGGAGGATAAATTCAAAATAAACATCAAACTGTTGAAAGCCAAAGACAGAGAGAATCATGAAAGCATCAAGATGGCAGCTATTCATTATGGACAGATAAAGGTTTCTTAGTGAAAATTAATAATGAATTTTCATCAGACACCATTAAAGCCAGAAAACAGTGAATGACATATTTAAAGTGCTAAAAGAAAAACATCTGTCAACCAGGAATTCCATATCTAGCAAAACTTACCTCCAAAATAATGACAGAAAAAGTAGTATTCTCTGTGCCTGGCGCTGATGCCCCACTATTTCCCTCACCCTGCAAGCCTGCTAGTGCTTCTCTGGTCCCCAGGCTGGCCCCCACATCACCTGCCTGCCCACCTGCTGTTCAGCACCCCTGGCCTGGTTTCTGTGGCTTCCTCCAGACCACTTGGTCTCAACCCGGGTTTCCACTACTAGAAGCAACACCCAATGAACTGAGGATTCTCAGAGAAACTTTCATTCAGTATATTATGAGAAAGTGTGTTTTTGTGGCGATGAAGAAAAGAAATCATTAGAAATTCTCCTAAAAGATGACTGTATGGATATCGAGAAACTTTGTACTTTTAGTCAAAGGTTTCCTCTCCCCTCCATGTACCGTGCACTTGCATGGAAGGTGCTTCTAGGGATCCTGCCTCCACACCATGAGTCCCATGCCCAGGGGATGATGTATCATAAGGGGAAGTACTCGGATGTCCTTCATGCCCTGAAAGTTGTTCGCTTTGTCAGCGATGCCACACCTCAGGTTGAAGTCTATCTCCGCATGTATCAGCTGGAGTCTGGAAAGTTGCCTCAAAGTCCCTCCTTCCCACTGAAGCCAGAAAATGAAGTGTTTCTTGCCATTGCTAAGGCCATGGGAGAGATGGTGAAAGATAGTGTGGACTGTTCCTGGATCACCCGATGCTTGGTGAACCAGTAAACAACAAGACTCCTTAGGCCAGCTGCCAAAGGCTTTTGAACAGTACTTGAATCTGGAGGATAGCAGGCTGTGAGTCACCTGAAGATGAGTTCTGCAGTGTCCAGACTGCTTTATGATCTCTGGTTCAAGAGGTGCTCCGCAGGGTGCTTGCCCAAATCCAGTTTACAGAGGGTTTGGGATAAAGTTGTAAGTGGATCCTGTAAGATCTTAGTTTTTGTAGCAGTGGAAATTTTATTAACCATTAAACGAAAAGTAATGACACTGAACAATTCAGAGAAAATAACAAAGTTTCTGGAAAATATTCCCCAGGACAGCTCAGATGCAATTGTGAGCAAGGCCATCGACTTGTGGCACAAACACTGTGGGACCCCAGTACATTCAGCCTGAACCCCGTGGACAGTCCACCGGGCCCGGACTGATCTAAGCCAATTGAAACAGGATTCTTGCTTTGGTGCTCAGAGTAATTGCTTTTCCTAAATTATATAATTAAGATGCCTGGGGTTGCTGTGCTGTGGAGCAGCATCTTTTGCTTACAGAGATGTACAAAGTTCCACTTTGAATACAATTTAGAGGGTTGTTGGAGTTTCTAAAGCAGTTCAGTGGAGGGGATGGCATGGGGGGCGAGAGGGGTAGGTGCTTTAACAAGCAGTGCATGACCACACCCTGCCCTGCTTCTCTCTAATTAGCACCAACCCAGTGACTTGCTAAGGCAGGAGTGGGCAACCCCTGGCATGTGTGTGAAACATGGCACACCAGTAACTTTTGCTGGCATGTGGAACCCTCTCTTATAATACTCCATTTACAATTTTTTTCTTAATATCGACTTTTTTATTTTTCAGATAAATTCAGTGTAGGTGCATCTTAGATAAATAAATAATTTTACATAACAAGTTACCTTAAAGACCATAGTCATGGATTGACGAGAGAGGGGAAGAGCAATTTCTATGCCTCTGCCTTAACTCTCCCTGCCTTCCTAGATCCAACCAGTGTTTTGGTTTTAGCCTCAGATGCAATGGGTTTTCGTTGACAAGACAACCGCCTCACCCACTTATTCAAAATTTCACTCTATAAAAATGAAACCTTCTCTCTCACTTTGCCCACCTGTACTAACGAAAAGGGAATAAATTTCTCTGTTTCTCTCAGCAGCAAAAGTCCCACTGATAATATCAAACGGCATCATAAAGTTTTCTGTTGGACTATCAGTGTACATGTATACATTAAAAATAAAAGTATTTTTCATCATCATATACTGTGTTTTTGTCGCTCGAATAAATTTTATTATTTCTTCAAGGTTCTTCACATACATACACTTTAAGAGATATCAAGTAGGCATAACATGTTCTCAAAAAATTAGGGTTGGCACGCAGAAGAATTTTGAGTCAGAGATTTTGCTGGCTTTGGCACATACTCACAAAAAGGTTGCCCACCCCTGTGCTAAGGTCTATTTCTGAAATAAAGAATAACTTCCCTTTGTTCACACACACACAAAAAGTATTCTCTGACAAACAGAAGCTGAAGGAGTTTGTTACCACTAGATTTTCCTATAAGAAATGCTAAAAGAAACCATTCACATTGAAATAAAAGGATACTAGACAGTAACTCAAAGCTATATGAAGAAATAAAAATCTCTGGTAAAGGTATATACGTAAATATAAAAGTCAGTATTATTGTATTTTTGTTTGTAACTCTACTTGTTATTCCAATAGGATTTGAAAAACAAATGCATACAAATAATTATGTCTCCATTATTGGGCACACACTGTAGAAGATGTAATGTATGTCAATTATATAAAGAGGACAAAGACAAATAACATAGGAGCAAATTTTATATGCCATTAAAGTTAACTTAGAATTAAGTGAAACTAGATTATTATAAACTTAGGATTTTAAATGTAATCCTCATGGTAACCAGAAAGAAAACACCTTTTCAAATATGCACAAAAGCCCTAGCTGGTTTGGCTCAGTGGATGGAGCGTCGGCCTGCAGACTGAAAGGTCCCAGGTTCGATTCCGGTCAAGGGCATGTACCTTGGTTGCGGGCACATCCCCAGTGGGAAGTGTGCAGGAGGCAGCTGATCAGTGCTTCTCTTTCATCGATGTTTCTAACTCTCTATCCTCTCCCTTCCTCTCTGCAAAAAATAAATAAATATATATTTTAAATATGCACAAAAGAAAATGAGAACAGAGTCAAAATTATTTATTACAAAAAAAATCAACTGAACATAAAAGTAAGCAATAATAAAGGTGAAGTAGAAAAGTGGTATAAGACATACAGAAAACAAATAGCAAAATGGCAGAAGAAAGTCCTTCAATATCAGTAAGTACTTTAAACGTAAATAGATTAAACTCTACAATCAAATGGCAGAAATTGACAATCAATAAAAGGATAATCCAACTACATGCTATATATAGGATACAAAGGCACAAATAGATTAAAAGTAAAAGAATGGGAAATGATAGTCCATGCAAAGAGTAGCAAGAAGACACAGAGAACTAAGAGGACAGCATAGGCAAACACTGGCACACCACCTCTCCAAAACACATCAAAATTACAACTAAAATACGGAAAAACCATCTTTCAGAACTGCCTGAAATCTGACTTAATGGAAGTCGTACAACTAGAGAAGTAAAGAAGAAA
Source organism: Myotis davidii (assembly GCF_000327345.1). Classification (NCBI taxonomy): domain Eukaryota; kingdom Metazoa; phylum Chordata; class Mammalia; order Chiroptera; family Vespertilionidae; genus Myotis; species Myotis davidii. Next base: position 140,815 of record NW_006287807.1, read on the forward strand.
GCACATTGAGAATGGTAGGAGGGGCAGAGGCACAGAATGAGCTGGTGTGACACCCACATGTGGTTTTTGTTTTTGTTTATATCAGGAGGGATATCTCCATTCTGGAGGCTTCCTATGAGAAGGAAGTGGTCCCAGCCCACATCATAACCCCTGCCCAGGGTTCCAGAGCTATAAAAACCAACAGAAATTGTGCTGAGTGACACAGAGGCTGCTGGAGATCCAAGCAGTTCCTCTTAAAGGGCTGGCACACAAACTTATTTGAACTCACTCCCACTGGGCTCCAGTGCTGGGTGGTGGCTTTGAGGGATCCAGGGACATATGGGCAAATACTTGATCATCTGACATTGGGGCAGGAACTTGGGGGTAGCTTTCTTCCAGATGAGGGTGCTCAAAGGGGTCATTGTTCCTGTGCTGGGACCTCCTCCATGGCAGAGCTGACTAGCAGCCATATCTGAGTTTTCATCAGAGTGGCTCACACTGTTCTCACTGCCCCAGTGATTTTCTGAGACCCTGCCCCATCCAATTTACAGCCTCACTCAAATTGTTTTCGGCAGCTTATTCATATAAATAGCCTGTACTGACTCAGGCTTCAGACTTCCCTAAAATTTCTCAGACAAGCAGCAGTTGGCATCAGCATGCCCCATACCTATCAATAAGAGGCCCAAGCACCAGCCTGACTTGCTTCACAGCTGAACCTCACCTGTGCACTTCTAAGCACAATGTATGTAGCAGCCATCTGCAGATCACTCTGTAGTTGTTGCCCGGTGGCCCCAGGCAGTGGCTGACTTTGCATCTCCCAGGAGGCCCCAGAGCCAGTGTACCCGGTGGACAGCTTCAGACCACACAGACTACAAATCTACACATCTACAAGCGACACACTCAAGGGACAGACTCAGTGAGCACCAAAGCCCCACTGAAACAAGTCCTGCTCCATAGGGTCATCTCCTGAACCACAGCTCTTCCACTATAGTTCTCACAGCCAATTGGCCTGGAGGTCAATTCCTTCCAATGACGCCATCAGCAATCAAGTCTTAACTACTGCAAGACTGTACACACATCCCACAAAGGAGCTCACCAAGAGTGCCCAGATCAGGTGACTGGGAAGGCTGAGCCACTGGGCCCTAAAGGACACCTACTGCACAAGGCCACTCTACCAATTCCAAGAGACATAGCAGCTCTACCTAATACATAGAAACAAACAGGGAAGCAGCCAAAACGCAGAGACAAAGAAATATGTCACAAATGAAAGGACAGAAGAATTCTCTAAAAAAAGAACTAAATGAAAGAAAAGCAAGCAAACTACTAGATCCAGAGTTCAAAACAATGGTTATAAGGTTGCTCAAGTATCTTTTTTAAAATATATTTTTATTGATTTCAGAGAGGAAGGGAGAGGGAGATAGAAATATCAAAGATGCGAAAGAATCAATGGTTGGCTGCCTCCTGCAACCCCCTACTGGGGATTGAGCCCACAACCCGGGAAACTTGAGCATGTGCCCTTGACTGGAATTGAACCTGGGACTCTTCAGTCCACAGGCCAACACTCTATCCACTGAGCCAAACCAGCTAGGGTGCTCAAGTATCTTAATGAGAACTTCAAGGGTCTTAGTCAGACTTTCAAGAATCTTAATGAGAATTTCAAAAACATGAAAAGGGACCTGTCGGAAATCAAGCATACACTAACTGAAATAACAAATAATTTACAGGGATTCAACTGTAGAGTAGAGGATTCTGAGAATCAAATCAATGATTTGGAATATGAGGAAGTAACACCAATCAGAAGAGCAAAAAGAAAAAGAATCCAAAAATATGAAGATATGTAGGGAGCCTCTGGTGCAACTTCAAGCATACCAACACTAGCATTATGGGGGTGTCAGAAGAAAAAGAGAGAGAGCAAGATACTGAAAACCTATTTGAAGAAATAATGACAGAAAACTTCCCCTACCTGGTGAAAGAAATAGACTTACAAGTCCAGAAAGTGCAGAGAGTCCCAAATAAGATGAACTCAAAGAGTCCCACACCAAGACACATCATAATTAAAATGCCAAGGGTTAAAGACAAAGAGAGAATCTTAAAAGCAGCAAGAGAAAAGCAGTTAGCTACTGACAAGGGAGTGCCCATACAACTGTCTTCTGAATTCTCAACAGAAACTTTGCAGGCCAGAAGGTAATGGCAAGAAATATTCAAAGTGATGAATACTAAGGACCTACAACCAAGATTACTTTATCCAGCAAAGCG
>NW_006287807.1:143256-144277 GCF_000327345.1 Myotis davidii
GTAAAAAAGGAACAACAAAATGGCAATATATTCATATCTATCAACAATTGAATCTAAAAATCAGAATAAACAAAGAATCTAATGAATAAAATAAACTGATGAATAATATAGAACCAGAGGCATGGAAACATGGAAAAGACTGATGAATCTCAAAGGAAGGAGTGAGACGGGTGGGTGGGAAGAGATCAATCAAAGATCTTATATGCATATATGCATTACCTATGGACACAGACAATAGGGTCATGAAGGCCTGGGGTATGGTGGGAACTGGGTGGAAGAGGGCAATGGCCAGAAAAAAAGGATACATCTGTAATACTCTCAACAATAAAGATTAAAAAACAAACAAACAAAAACAAATAGTAGCAAGAAGAAAACTGCAGTTTTTATACTAATATCAAAGTAGACTTTAAGTAAAAACTTTTATAAGAGACAAAAGAGAATGTTATATATTAATAAATGGCCAATATATCAAGAATATATAACAATTATAAATATATATGCACCAAAAAACAGAGCTCTAAAGTATATAAGGCAAACAATATAATTGATGTGAGAAATAGTTCTATAATAATAGCAGGAGACTTCAATACCCACTTTTAATAATAAGCAGGAAGAACTAGACAGAAGGTCAATAAGGGAACCCTATACGACAATTATATTTAACTAGAGGCCCGGTGCATGAATTCGTGCACCAGTAGGGTCCTTCGGCCTGGCCTGCGGGATTGGGCCAAAACTGGCTCTCTGACATCCTCCGAGGGGTCCTGGATTGGGAGAGGGCACAGGCCAGGCCAAGGGACCCCACCGGTGCACAATTGGGGCCGGGGAGGGACGCGGGAAGTTGGTCAGCCGGGGAGGGACCGCAGGAGGGCTCCAGGGCATATCCGGCCCATCTCTCTCAGTCCTGATCGGCGGGACCCCAGCAGCAAACTAATCTACCAGTCCAAGTATCTGCCCTCTGGTGGTCAGTGCACATCATAGCCACCAGTTGACCAGTCATTTGGTTAACTGGTCTTAACAGTCA
>NW_006287807.1:145109-148876 GCF_000327345.1 Myotis davidii
TCGCTGAAAGCACATTTCTGAGGTTTTGTTTAGCTTCTATATTTGTAACAATGTTTCTTAGAACTGCAGCTCAGAGGCCAGCAAGGCAGGCGGGGAATGTTGGAGTCCTCCATTACTGAAGCAAGCAAGCCTCATGTTAGTTTCAAGCTGCCTGGTTGCTGGCCGCCATCTTGGCTGGCAGTTAATTTGTATATCGCCCTGATTAGCCAATGGGAAGGGTAGCGGTTGTATGCTAATTACCATGTTTCTCTTTTGTTAGATAGGATTGGTTGAACAGCCAACAGGACACTTAAAATATTAGGCTTTTATTATATAGCGCAGGGATGTACAGAACATTCCACCCAAAAACAGCACTTTACAGATTTTTCTCAAGTGCATAAGGAGCATATGTGTATTAGGCCACGAAACAAGTCAATACATTTTTTAAAATTTCAATCACACAAAGTATCTTCTGGTCACAATGGAATGAAATTAAAAATTAATAGCCAAAGGAAAACTGAAAAATGCACAAATATTTTGAAATTAAGCAACACAAGTATTTTTTCCTTAGATCATCTGTGTATAGAATTGGTAATCTAACATGAAAAGGCCTATATTTGTTTTAATTGTGATACAGTTTTCAACTGTCTCATAAATGTACACTTGCAATTTGGGAATATCCAAGCATCATTAAAACTGCACTTGCCTTAATAAGGACTAAAGAAAATCACTGGAAGCTGTTGGCCCGTTCTCCCCTGGGACCTTCACTGTACACTGCTCAGCATGTGTACATTCCCTGAGCTAATCCAGAACCTTATCCCAGCCCTTTCTCCTGTAGCTTGAGGCCAGACCCAACACCTGGCCCAGTGACTGGCTCTGAGGAATTTTCTGATGAGCAAAGAAGACCAATCCTATTCAAGCTCAGACGATTTGGGTAGAAAGGGCTCTTACTGGATATGTTGAGTCAGCCACTTGGCTCTTTGTCACGAGAATCCATGTGAGGAGGACAGAAAACTGGCAAGGAGACATGTGAAAAGAAGCGCAGCCCTTTGTTTAGACTCCAGCCCCACGGGCTCTCCCAGACATCCCTGATGTAGTCTTCAGGACACAGGAGCTCAGCAGGGAAATGTCAGGCACCACAGGAGGCCCCAAAGGCTGAGCTTTATTCTGAAACCTGAACAAAGGAGGAGACGTGTAGTTTTAGAGACTCACAGTCCTAGAATTTCCCCACTGAAGTTGTTTCAGGTGAAATATTAAAATGCATAAATTGCCAAGATGACTTTGTAACCTTGGATTATATACTTTTATTAATAAAAAAGAAAGAATTAAACAACACTCTTTAAACAACCTATGCATGAAAGAGGTCATTGCAAACAAAATTAGAAAATGCCTTTTTAAAAATTGAATCCTTATTGTTGAAAGTATTACATATGTCCCCTTCACCCGCTCCATTGACCCCTTCTAGCCTGTCCTAGGCCTTCACCACACTGTTGTCTGAGTCCATGGGAGAAAATATCTTGATACAATCTAGTAGGAACTTCTGAAGAAAGTAAGTCTTATCAGAGTAGTGCCATGGCAGCCCAGAATGATATATTTGATTTTAGAGAGGAAGAGAGGGGGAGAGAGAGATAGAAACATCAATGATGAGGGAGAATCATTGATTGGCTGCCTCCTGCACACCCCGCACTGGGAATCAAGCCCATAACCGGAACATGTGCCCTGACTTGGAATTGAACCGTGACCTCCTCATTCATAGGCCAATGTTCAACCACTGGGCCACACTGGCTGGGCATGACTGGGCCTTTGCATCCTCACCTAGCTTAATCACAGGATGGGGGCTACTTGAAAAAGTTGTGATTCAGGCGAGGTAGTTCTTTAATAGAATGGTTAAAAGGCTGTCTACTGACTGCCTTTCCCAGAGTTGGACAGCAAGTTCTTCACTGAAGTGGGAGATAAGAAGCTCATTTTTGTGTCTACCACACACTCAAGCACCTGTTAAGAGTATGTGTCAATAGTATGCCAGTTAGCCACTCAATGTCTGGACTCAGTGATGGCAATTAATAAGTTCAAAATCTCAGAATACTGCCATACCGGTTTTGCTCAGTGGTTGAGCATCGGCCCACTGACTGAAGGGTCACAGGTTCAATTCTGGTCACAAGCATGTAATTCAGTTGCAGGCTCAATCCCTGGCCCCAGTCAGGTGCATGCAGGAGGCAACCAACCAATGTATCTCTCTCACATCGATGTTTCTCTCTGTGTGTCTTTCCCCGCCCCTTCTAAAAATCAATGGAAAAAATATTCTTGGGCGAGGATTATCAACAAGAACAAAAAAACTCTCAGAATGCTCCATGTATTCCATACAGAAGGAAGATTGTAGAGTTAAGAAATGGGTATGTCAAGATGGATAGATTATGTGTGATCTGCACACCTTCCTTTTCAGCACACTCTCTGTGTGGGTCTAAAGGACAGTCCCCTCACGAAGGCATTAGGGAATGAGCCACCAGCACCACTGAAGAACTCTGTGGTAGTGTCCTCTGTAGACTAAAGGTAAGGGTAGGAGATGTTGCAATGGCATAGGTTCCCTGGTCTTATTTGGAATAATTGGGACCTGGACTGTAAGAGGCAGATGACACTGCAGTCACACTCAGGGATGGTCCTGAAAGTCATTGGTGATGGAAATTATTCTTAGTGGACACAACTTCAGATGGTACCTCAGTTTGTACACTGTGTTGAAGAAGAGATAGGAATTGGCACTGTCTCATGAGCAGTGACTCGCAGAATCAGCTGCTGATAAGGGATTTGGAAAGATCAAAATTGAAGAACTGGTGACAAGGAGCTCTCAGAGAGCAGAATATGGTCAACCTCTTGGAATGGTCACAGAATGTGAAGTAATTCACACAAGAGAGATCCACCAAAAACAAGGTGCTCAATAATCAGTTATACAAGGTGACATGTTCTGTAGCTGTCAGCCAGCCCTCTCCTCACCACCCTATACAATTACCAAGTGGCCCTGGTCACAGAAGTGGGACTAATGTAGCAGTAAGAAAGAGGGTTTTTCTCCTCACCAACATGGATTTGGCTACTCCAACAGCAGAGGCCAATACTAAGGCCCTGATACAGTCCATTATTCACGGGATAGGCAGCTACCTTTTAAGAGTCTCATGTTACGTTGAGAACTGGCATGGAGGAGGAATCAATCTGCCTTCAAAATAATAAACTCATAAACAAGGTATGAAGTTGTCTTCCCTATCCTCAGTGCTCTCTGCCAGACCCACCAACTGTGGGCTTGAAGATGTCCTTATTCATAGCCATAATATCCCTAACAACATTGACTCCAAACAAGAGAAACATTTTATGATGATGAAAGTTCATGAAATGTGCTAGTCTTGCTCCATGCTCCCACCATCACCCAGATCAGCTTTAATAGAACGGTTAAATGGCCTTTAGAAGGCTCAGTTATAGTAGCAGGTAAGAGGCAGTACCCTGAAAGCTATTGTCAACTGTCCTACAGAATTCAGCATATGCCTCCAAGCGATGGTCAATATTCAGTGACTTCTGCCAGAGGCCAGATACAAGGGTCTAGAAATTGAATGGTAGAGGTGGCAGTGTCCCTGAGTCTATTACACCCCAAAACTCATTGGAAGACATTTGCTTCTCATCCTGTGATCTTGGAATTGGTGACTCACAAAATCCTAGAGCCCAAGAGAAGACCACGTCACCAGGAAATGTTGCCATAGCACTGTTAAATTAGAATCTGAGATGACCCGGGCCATTTAGAGCCCCTTATG
>NW_006287807.1:148914-153124 GCF_000327345.1 Myotis davidii
GACTGAGCAGAGTGATTGGCCTCAGTAATCAGGGAAAGGTGGATTATCGAGAGGTCCAAGATGGTGGCGAATTAGGTGGAAGCTACACTCACCTCCTCCCAAAACCAAACTGGAATTACAACTAAAGTCTAGAGAAATCATCCTGGATAAACATCTGAAGACTTATAACCAAGAACTTAGAGCAGAGGCCACATCGAGATTGGTAGGAGGTGTGAAGGCCCCAGAGGCCTGGCTGGGCATTCACAGGCAGCGGCTGAGGTTCCAGAGGGATAGCTCAGCTGCAGGGGGTTCCTCCTGAAAAGTGTGGGGTCTAAACCCCAAGCTGGGCTCCCCCGCCCAGGGCACCAGAACCAGAAAGCACCCACATAACATCTGGCTGTGAAAAGCAGTGTGGCTTTTGTCCACCAGGGAGAGACGGCTAGAAATGCAAGCACTCTCTTAAAGGGCCAACACACAAAATTTCATTCACAGCCACTCACCCTGGGTTCCTGAGGAGGGATGTCAGAGCAGACCACAGCTACATGAGGAAAGTCTGGGGTTGGTGGCTCTGGGGAGAGCGCTGAGAGGTCAGCCACCAGGATCCTGTGCTGAGTCATACCCCCATAGTGCAGAAGCCATCTTTCTCAGTCAGAGAATTCCCCTCCGTGCAGCATCAGCCTGGGGAGAAGCAATAGCCCCACTCATTGGAATCTCTCTCGCCCCACCCTGTGGAACTTACACCCGGCTGAGGAGTACACCCCAAGGCTCTTTAAGTGACTGAGAGCAACAGATAGCTTATAGGAGAGGTGGATCGCTGGGTGCTTTGAGACTTTTGATGATCTGCCTTGGGGCCCGGTGCTAGTAAAAGCAGACATTGATGTGCAGCTTGGTCCTTTCCACACGCATGCAGGCCCAGAAGAGGGAGCCACACGCTGGGACCGCTGATAGCTCCAAATAGGCTGCTCAGTGCCATTCACACCAGCATCTGACACTGGCCTCAATCAGAGTCCCTTCAAAGAGGCTCAGAACCAATACAACCCATGGCCAGCTTCAGACCACAGCAGAGCAGATCCAATAAGCTTCACAAGCCGCATATGCACAGGGAGACCGAGGCAAGCACCATCCTGCTGATGCTGATTCTGCTTCATGTGATCGGCACCTGCACAGCAGCCTGCATGCTGTGTTGGGGGTTGAGCCTCACTGTCAGCCAGCCTGAGGGTCGATCCCACACACAAACGGGCCAATAGCAATCAAGACTCTATTACAACTGGTGGGCCTACACAAGGGGCATTCTTAGAGCACCCAGCTCAAGTGATCAGGAAGATTGCACCATGGGACCCACAGGTCACCTACTACGTAAGACCACCCTACCAAGACTGGGAATCATAGCAGATCTACCTAATAGATAGAAACAAACACAAAGTTGCAGCCAAAATTGGGAGACAAAGAAACAGACTCCAAATGAAAGAACAAGGAAATTCTCCAGAAGAAAGGCTAAATGAAATGGAGATAAGCAATTTATCAGATACAGAGTTCAAAGTAATGATTATAAGGATATTCAGCAGCATGAAAAAGGACATAGAAACCATAAAAAGATATTTCATGCAAATGGAAAGAAAAAAAGCTGGGGTAGCAATACTTATATCTGACAAAATGGACTTTAAAACAAAGGCTATAGTAAGAGACAAAGAAGACACATAATGATAAAGGGAGCAATTCAACAAGTGGATATAAACCTTGTAAACATTTATGCACCCAACATAGGAGCACCTAAATAAGTAAAGCAAATCTTGGTGGACATAAGGGAGATATTGACAGTAATACAGTTATAGTTGGGGATTTTAATACCCCATTGACATCAATAGCTAGATCTTTCAGACAGAAAATCAACAAGAGTGTGGCAGCCTTAAATGAAACACTAGATGAAATGGATTTAATTGGTACCTTCAGAGCATTACACCCTAAAGCTACATTCTTCTCAAATGCCCATGAAACGTTTTCTAGGATAGACCATATGTTAGGACAGAAAACAAGTCTCAATACATTTATGAAGATTTAAATCATATCAAGCATCTTATCTGACCAAAATGCTATGAAACTTGAAATCAGTCACAAGAAAAAAACTGGAAAACACAAAGACGTGGAGGCTAAATAACATGATACTAAACAATGAATGGGTTAACAATGAGATCACGGAATAAATCAAAAGGGACCTTGAAACAAATGAATATGAGAATACAACCATGCAAAATCTATGGGACATAGTGAAAACAATTCTAAGAGGGAAATTCATTACAGATCTACCTTAAGAAACAAGAGATCAACCAAAGGACTTGTATGCATGCATATAAGCATAACCAATGGACATAAGACACTGGGGGATGGGGGAGGCTAGGGGACTGTCTTGGGCGGGGGGAAAAAATGGACACATATGTAATACCCTTTGTAATAAATAATAAAATAAAAAAAAAGAAACAAGAAAAGCTCAATTAAATAATCTAACTTTATACTTAAAGGAACTTGAAAAAGAACAACAAACAATGCCCAGAGTCAGCAGAAGTAAGGAAATAATAATGATCAGAGCAGAAATAAAAAATAACAATAAAGTCTAAAATAACAATATAAAAGACCAAAGAAATCAAGAGCTGGTTCTCTGAAAAGATTAAGAAGATTGAGAAACCTTTAATCAGCTTCATCAAGAAAAAAAAGAGAGTGGGCCCAAATAAATAAAATCAGAAATGAAAGAGGAGAAGCAACAACTGACACCAAAGAAATACAAAGGATTATAAAAAAAATATTATGAACAACTATATGCCAACAAATTGAACAACCTGGGCAAAATGGACAAATTTCTAGAAATATACAATCATCCCAAACTAAAACAGGAAGAATTATAGAACCTGAATAGAGAGATTACAACTAGTGAAACTGAAGTAATAATTATAATTTTTAAAAACCCTTCCATCAAACAAAAGCACTGAACCTGATGGCTTTACAGGTGAGTTTTACCAAACTTTCAAAGAAGAACTAACATCCTCACTCCCAGAATATGCCGGAGGAGGGAAGCCTCCCAGTTCGGTTCACCAGGCCAGCGGCACCCTAATTCCAAAACAAGGAGAATGAACACTTTAAGTCACATAAACAAAATGAAGGACAAAAACCAAATAATTGTATCAATAGATGCAGAAAAAGCATTTGACAAAATGTACAACTATTTTTAATAAAAACTCTCAGCAAAGTGGGAATACAGGGAACATACCTCAATATAATAAAGGCCATATATGACAAACCCACACTAATATCATACTCAAAGGGCAAACACTACAAGTATTCCCTTTAAGATTAGAAACAAGACAGGAATGTCTGTTTTCACCACTCTTATTGAACATAGTACCAGAACTCCTAGCCACAGCAATCAGACAAGAAGAAATAAAAGGCATCCAAATTGGCCTGACCAGCATGGCTCAGTAGTTGAGTGTCAACCTATGAACCAGGAGGTCATGGTTTGATTCCCGGTCAGGGCACATGCCTGGGTTGCAGGCTTGATCCCTAGTGTGAGGCATGCAGGAGGCAGCTGATCAATGATTCTCTCTCTTCGTTGATGTTTCTATCTCTTTCTCCCTCTCCCTTCCTCTCTGAAATCAATAAAAATATATATTTTTAAAAGGAATCTTAATTGGAAAGGAGGAAGTAAAACTGTCATTATTCACAGATGACATGATACTATATATAAAGAACCCAAAAAATTCCACCAAAAAACTGCTAGAATGATAAATGAATTCAATAAAATAGCACAATACAAGTTATCCAGAAATAAATTCCATTTTTATACACCAATAATGAACTATCAGAAATGGAAACAAAAAAAACCCCAGTCCCATTTATAATTGTTTCAAAAAGAATAAAAAACCTAAGAATAGAAATTATTTTTTGAGAACCGAAGATGGCGGCATAGGTTAACGCCGGAGATTGCTGCCTTGAACAACCAATTCAACACGAGTAGCTTTAAAGGTGACTGTTTTTCCACATCTGTTCCAAATCATCATTTCACGTAATTTTATAAGTTTACCAATAGTTGAAAATAGGTGTGTTGTTTGCATTTTTAAGTTAAATACTCTTTTATATTTTGAGTCATTTATATTTATTTTACTGCCAGATCATAAATTTGATATGTTATTTTTGCACGCACACACACACACACATACACACATAAACATGTTGCTTACATTTG
>NW_006287807.1:154593-165659 GCF_000327345.1 Myotis davidii
CCTAAGAATAAATTTAACTAGGGATATAAAAGACCTGTACTTGGAAAAGTATAAGACACTGAAGAAAGAAATTGAGGCCCTAGCTCAGCCATGGGCAAACTACGGCCCACGGGCTGGATCCGGCCCGTTTGAAATGAATAAAAATAAAAAATATAAAAGACCGTACCTTTTTATGTAATGATGTTTACTTTGAATTTATATTAGTTCACACAAACACTCCATCCATGCTTTTGTTCCGGTCCTTCGGTCCAGTTTAAGAACACATTGTGGCCCTTGAGTCAAAAAGTTTGCCCACCCCTGCCTAGCTGGTTTGGCTCAGTGGATAGAGCATTGGCCCGCAGACTGAAGGGTCCTGGGTTTGATTCCGGTCAAGGGCACATGCCCAGATTTCAGGTTTGATCCCCAGTGGGGAGCGTGCCAGGAGCAGCTGATCAATGATTCTTTCTCATCACTGATGTTTCTATCTCTTTCTCTCTCTCCCTTCCTCTGAAATCAATAAAATATATATATATATATTTTAAAAAAGAAAGAAATTGAGGAAGACACAAATAAGTTTAAGTATAGACCATATTCATGGAAGGGAATAATTAACATAATTAAAATGTCCATAATACCCAAAACAATCTACAGAGTCAACATAATTCCTATCAAGATACCAATGATGTATTTCACAGAACTAGAACAAATATTTTAAGAATTTATATGGAACCACAAAAGATCCAGAATAGCAACAATGATCTTGAGAAAGACTAACAAAGTTGGAGGAATCATACTACCTGATATACTACAAGGTCATAGTAATCAAAACAGCATGGTACTCACATAAAAACAGACATAGATCAACGGAACAGAATGGAGAGCTCAGAAATAAACCCAGGCCTTTATAGTCAATTAATATTTGACAAAGGAGACAAAAACATACAATGGGAAAAGAGAGTCTAGTCAATAAATGTTGTTGAGAAAAATGGGCAGATATATGCAAAAAAAAAAGAAAGAAAGAAAGATCACCTTCTCACACCTCACACAAGAATAAACTCAAATGGATTAAAGATTTAAATGTTAGACTTAAAACCATAAAAATCCTAGAAGAAAACATAGGCAGTAAAATCTCAGGCATTTCTCATAGAAATATTTTTTTCTGATATATCTCATCAGGCAAGGGAAACAAAAGAAAAAATAAACAAATGGGACTACAACTAACTAGAAATGTTTTGCTAAGAAAAGGAAACCATCAACAAAATGAAAAGAAAATCCAGTGAATGGGAGAACATAATTGCTTATACATCTTATAAAGGGTTAATATAAAAAAATGTATAAAGAACTTATAAAACTCAACACCAAAAATAATCCAATAAAATTATGGTCAAAGACCTGCATAGACATTTTCAAAAGAGGACATTCAGTAGGCCAATAGACATATGAAAGGATGCTCAACATCACTGATCATCAGAGAAGTGAAATTAAAAGCATGAGATATCATCTCACACCTGCCAGAATGGCTATCATCAATAAATCAACAAACAACAAGTGTTGACAAAGATGTGGAGAAAGGGAAACCCTAGTTCACTGCTGGTGGGGATGCAGATTGGTGCAGCTACTATAGAAAATAGTATAGAGGTTCCTCAAAAATTAAAAATGGAACTGCTTAATGACCCAGCAAATCCACTTCTGAAAATTTATCCAAAGGTACTTACAACACTAATTTGAAAGAATATATGCACCCCTATGTTCATTGCAGCATTATTTACAATAGCCGAACTGTCCATCAGTAGATGAGTGGATGAAACAGCTTTGGCCCATTTACATAATCGAACACTATTCAGCCATAAAAAGGAAGAAAATTTTACCCTTTGCTACAGCATGGAGAATATTATGCTAAGTGAAATAAGCCAGTCAGAAAAAGACAAGCACCATGTGATTTCACTCATGTGGACTTTAATGAACAAACTGAACTAACTTGGACAATAGAGACAGACTGAGAGAGAGCAGGCAGACAGCTCTGTTGGGGTGGTGATGGGGAGGGGGAACGATGGAGCAAAAAAAGAAACAAAGAGAAAGAACTCATGGACACAACAGTGCGGTGGTTTTTTTTTGGGGGGTAGAGGTAGAAGAGGGGGTGGGAGAATAAATAGTGATGGAAAAATATAAAATAAAATTGTAAAAAATTATATTGATGATGAATCAGTACTTACCATGAAAGAAAAACAAGTGAATTATTGCTATACAATGTGGTGAACCAAGTGATTCCTGGGGCTACAGTCTCTTAGTACTTCCTTTCCCACAGTTTTCGCCCACAAAAAAACTGCAGTAAAATCAAGGCCACCAGGATCTCCAGCTTTCAGGAACGAAGGTGTGTGTCGCCATCATAGAACAAAGAATCGCCTCACCCAGAGAAGCCCTGGCAGCAATGAGAGGGACACAGCGTGGGAGGAGGAGAAATTGGCTGAGTAATGCCAGTTTATGCCTCATCACCAGCCACAGGAGAGAATGAGGAGCAGAAATGTTTATATAAATTGCTTTCTCTCTCCGTCTGTCCCACAACCTACATTACAGTACATGAAGAGCACCGGTAGGGCTAAAATTTTACGTGGGCTGAACTGACGTCACCCATGATATCTGATGAGATTTTGATGTCCCCCAGGTGGAGATCATGAATTTTTTACTTGAATTAAAGACAAGAGGGGCTCGGCTGTGCAGGACGCTTTCTTTCGGCCACCCTCACCCACTCTCCAACCTTCTCCACCCTGGCCGGTGGGTGAGAGGCACCTGCCAGGTCTCTGTGCTCTGGTTTCTGGGTGGGATCTGTCAATGGGCGGCACCAGAAAGATGTTGGGGGCGGGGCTGTGTGTCCCCCCACCTCCCCTACTGCTGGTCCCTGCACTGGCAGTTCCTGCCCCATTGCTTTCACAGACCTGCTCCTCCGGGGCCTGTGGCCGCCCTCTCCCACAGCTCCTCTAGCCCGGACAGTGGTAATGACTTCTGCCTACTGCTAGTCAGGGCACTGGATGAGCCTGTTTCTTTCTCTGACCCTTGGCATCACCTCTGTAATATCTGCCCCCTTACACTGCCCTCAATTACTCGGTTTGAGGTTGTCCTTTATTTCCTGCTAGATATTTTCAAATAAGAAAAGTTACTACAGCTACTGTTTAAATTGTGAAATATAACTTACATGAAGAAGAGTGCACATAGCATGCACCTGACCTTGAACGTATAGCTAGAAACTGAACACCCACGTTACCATCACCTACATCAAGACAAAACGTGCCCAGCACTCCCGTTCACCTGACCTTGTGTATTCCCCAGGACCAGCCCCTTCCTCCACTCAGCGATTAGGTTTTATCGCTGCCGTAACAAATTGCCACAACTTAGTGGATTAAAACAACACAAATTTATTAGCTGACAGTTCTGGCAATCAAAAGTCTAAAAGTGAGCCCTGGCCAGGTAGCATAGTTGGCGATATGCCAAGGTTATGGGTTTGATCCCTGGTCAGGGCACATACAAGAAGCAACCAATGAATGCATGAATAAGTGGAACAGCAAATCAATGCTGCTCTCTCTCCCTTCCTCTCTCTCTCTAAGATCAATCAATAACATTTTTAAAGCCTATAAATGGATTCTACAAGCTAATATCGAGGTGTTGGCAAGGCTGCTTCCTTCCAGGGGGGCTCTGAGGAAAATCACTTTTTTTTGCCTTTTCCAGCTACTGGAGGCTGCCTGCAGTCCTTGGCTCATGGCCCCGCATCACTCTCACCTCTGTTTTCTCAGATCTTCTCTGAGTCTGACCCTCCTGCCTCCCTCCCTGTCATAAGAAGCCTGGTGGTTACAGGGGACCCACCCAGATAATCCAGCATAATCTCCCCATATCAAGACCCTTCATTTAATTGCACCCACAAAGCCCTTTTTGCCACACATGAGCATATGCTGGGGATTTGGACATGGATACCTTTGGTTGCTATTATTCTAAGCTTTTTGGTAGTTACTTTTCAAAAATAAAGCTATTTTTTAAAATTAAATTGGTTACCCATTCATCACTATCTCATGGCTTTCTAGTGGCCACAGCATGACCCCTGGCCAGCCTGTACCGTGCTGCTTTTCACTTGGCCATCAGTTCTTGGCCTTTCCATTTTGGTCAGGAAGCCAGAATGCCATGGTACAGGACATGCATCACTCACAGGAACAGGAACTGGCTTCTGACCACTTCATGCTGCGTGAACTTTTCTCTAGGACCATGCCCCTGAGAGATATATTATCCCCATTTTATAGATGAGGAACTGAGGCTCAAAGAGCTGACACAAGGGGCCTCCAGTCGCCCGGCGGATGAGTGGTTGAGCTGCCATTCAGCACTCTGGTCTGTGTGGCACCAGAGCCCACCTCTTTCTTCATCTTACCTTCTTGAGGGGAAAGTAATTTCCTTTATCTGTAGATAAAATGGAATTAAGACGGGACACCCTGTGCACATACAATCACATGCTCTTGGTACAGCGGCCCAAGAGTTGACAAAACTGTTTTGCACTATGAGCCAAAGGCAGTGCCTCTGAAGGGTCAATAGCTCTAATCTGCGTTTCCCTGAAATTACCACTTGCTTGTTTTATTGATTATCACCAGGTTCTGCAAAAGAAAAGAAGAGAAAGGAAAAGAAAAGGAAAGAAAAAAAGAAAAGAAGAGAAAGGAAAAGACAGGAAAAAACTATCCAGTGAAGTGTTTCAGTGAGCAGAACTGTGCTTGGCTAATGGCTCTGGTAACAAAGCGCATGCTAGGCTCGTTATTTATAACGGCATCAACAACAGGCAGCGCACATGTTAATTGTGAGGCTCTTGCTGGAGTCTGGTTTGAAACACCCTGTGGTTATGAAGTGAAAACAGCTTTCAAAACAGGCAGACATTGTGAGCGAGTGAGGATACAGAACTGCTGCAAGTGTGCTCAGGTGCCCAGAATGCAGAGGCGAGCCGAACCTCTCCCACCAGCGCTCACAGGGCATCATTATCAATAACAACATCGCGTTATAAGTCATCTGAGGACTAAGTGCTTAGCACACATAAAACACGAGCAGAAAAACAGAGTTATTATCCTTGTTCTAAAATCAATGCAAACACCTCGGTCTGGCATCTGGCCAGTGCCAGCACAGCGCTGGACCTGTGGGGGCAGCAAGAGTGCACTCGAGGGGGAGTTAGACGAAAAAAGGAAAAAGCAGTAACAAGTGTAGGACAAGGAAATCATACAAAGATTATTATTTAAGCACAGATTTAGCCCATTTTGTAGGTTATGAAATCAACTTAGTGGGTTTTGAAAATTTAAATAGAACAAAAATAGAAATGATCAGAGTGCATTACACATAGTAAGGGCAAATACTGTTTCATTAAATGTTTTTTATCTTAGAGAGAGGAAGGGAGCGAGGGAGGGAGGGAAGAAGGAAGGGAGAGAGAGAAAGAGAGAAACATCACTATCAGCTGCCTCCCGCATGTGCCCTGGCCAGGGCTGAACCCACAGCTGGGTATGTGCCCTGACTGGGAATCACACCCGCCACCCTCTTTGGTGTACGGGGCGATGCTCCAACCAGCTGAGCCACACCGGCCAGGGCTCATTAAACATTTAATGTGGCTTTATAGAGGTAGATGCTGTGTGTAGTAGGTCACAAGAAGGAAGGTATTCCTTACTGTGAGTCACAGTCCAAAAGGATTGTAAAACTCTGATTCAAAGGAGGCTGTTGTGAACCAATTTTAAAACCACAGAGCCTGCTAAGCAATCCATTCCATGCATCCACTGCTCTTGAAACAGAAATCGCCTGGTAACGTGAGGCGGCGAGGAGCCCTGTCTCCTGCGTGTGGCCCTGGGCTGTCAGCTTCCGCAGTCACGGCAAGCTGACCACTCTCAAAGCGCTTCACGTGTGTTCACTCTCTACAGCCGCCTGCAAAGCAGGTATCTCGTTATTCTCATTTAGTAGATGAGGACACCAGGCGAGGGCCTTCCCGGGGCCATGCAGCGAGGAGGGGCAGAGGACAGCATGGAGGTCAGCAAGCCCAGCTTTCTCGCTCACTGCATCCCGCTGACCCTCCTGAGGCTGTAGGGCAAACTGTGTCACTGCATCCGGGCAGGCCACCTGCTTTTGCTCATTATTTGATATTCCTGTTGTCTATTACTTCACAATGACTCAGGCTTCGTGGCGTTAAGCAGCCATTGTATTATGCTCACAGATGATTTGGTCAGGGATTTGGACAGGGCACCAAAGGGACCACTAGTTTCTTCTCCATGATGTCTGCAGCCTCTGCTGGAGAGACTCCCTGCTGGAGGAAACCTCATTCACACACCTGGGGCCCGGGCTGAGGCAACTGGAAGGTTCACCTCCCAGGACCTCTGCCTGAAGCCGGGCCTGTGGATGGAGCCCTCCATGACCTCTGCCTGAGGCCGGGCCTGTGGATGGAGTTTTCCAAGTTCTGTGGATGGAGTCCTCCATGACCTCTGCCTGAAGCCGGACCTGTGGATGGGGTCCTCCATGACCTCTGCCTGAGGCTGGGCCTGTGGATGGAGTTCTCCATGACCTCTGCTGAAGCCGGGCCTGTGGATGGGGTCCTCCATGACCTCTGCCTGAGACTGGGCCTGTGGATGGAGCCCTCCATGACTTCTACCTGAGCCGGGCCTCTCCCAGCCTGGTGGCTGGGTTCTGGTGGGCTGACCCCAAGAAAGAGCACTGGGGTAAGCACTCCAGACAAGCCAGCTGGAAGCCGCAGACCTTTTATGGGGATGACTGCTGACACTCTCTGCTGCCTAAAGCAGCCGCAAGCCCATCCAGTCTTCGGGGAAGGGATAGAGGCCCACCTGTGATGTTGTAAAGCCATCCCAAATGACATTCTCGATTTTCTTGGTTTCCAACTAGTGTGTGGAAGCATTCCTGTCAGGACAACTGGCTTTCCTTTGATGCAGAGAAGTGAATAGCTCAAATTTCTTTGATGCATAGGGCACTTTGTGGTTAATAATCTTCTGTTCATTACAATGATCTGTAGTCTCTATAATAGTAAATGGGCTGGAACCACAGATTTCTTTACTGCCTTAATTTAGTTGGGAGCATTAGGCTTATTTTAAAGTATTTTCTCTCTATTTGGACTGACTGCCTTTTATCTCAGCTTATCTTCAGTGTCAGTAAGTTTAACGTTCTTCAACAGCTGGAAGCCCTGATATTATACATCTCCCCTTCTATCAATCTTCTGCAAGTTGATCTCTATAGCCTTTGAATCCATTCATCACCACAAGTCGTCCTTTCACATTTGTATGGATTTCTATTTAGCAAACCCAAACTTTATTTCTTTATCACAAGTGAAGGTCTTTGTCATGCTAATAGTTTGAAATTCTTTCTTAATGCGAGCAGACTGGCCACAAAGAACAATGGATGCTAATTATGTTCTTTGTCTTTTTCCTCTTAACCCTGGGGCTCTTTGGTAAATTTATTCCCACGAAGACCCATAAGGTCAGAGTATCCCTAGAATACTCTGCATTCTGCAAGAAAACCTACAGCTTGGCAGTTCTCCTGAGTGGAGCTAGTCACTATATTGCAACTGTTCATCTCATTCTACAAAAGTGTTAGTCTTGATTTTATTCACCTACATCATCCCTAATTGATACAGGTAGAGTAGATCAAATGGTCTTTTATAAATCAATAAAATTCATATTGTGAGATAGTAAAGGAAAAGGGTTGTGAGAGAGAAGGGAGCCAGAAAAAGGTGAGAGAGAAAGGGAAAGATGTAGAGGAAGAGACATGTTGATTCTCTTTAGAAAAATGTCTTTGAAATCCAGTCACCCCCGGGAAGGAACAAAGGCGGTGAAGACTCAGTGTCATAATCAGTGGGAAGAGTCTGGTTGGGGGGATACAGAAGGAGGTGGTGTGTCTAAGCTTCCCTGGCTGGGCAAAGGGGCAGTGGGTACCACTTGAGGCACATATGGAGGTGGTGGCTTCCTCAGGGGGTTCCTGCAGAATAGGAGGCTTATTCTCCTTCTCCTTCTGAGGGGCCTGGCCTTTTTCCTCACATAAACAAAACCAGATCCAAAGTGGCTTAAGCTCTGCTATTTCTAGCCACTGGTCAATATAAGGGAACTGGTCAGGATGACCTGGGTCTCCTGTGATAATTCTGTGAACATTCCTGATTGTGGGGACATCCAATGTGCCCTCTGGTGGCCATCCTCCTCCAAAAGATGGCCAGTCTGTTTCACGCATCCTTTTTAACTCCCAGGGGACTAGTGTTACCCTCTAGTCCCCAATAAACCCTTTTTTGAAATTCCTTAACATACGTTCCAAGACATTCAGTAGAGTTTGTGGAGGAGCTGTTTCTCATGTTGCAGGGAGGGACCAGACTGCCTCTCTTCAAAACAAACAAACAAACAAACAAAAACCTGAATAAAAGAGCTAATCAAAATAAGGCTGTTTAACCTCTGTTTAGGGAGGCCAAATGCAAATCATTTATTCCTAAGTGTCCCTGGTTTAGGGAAGATAAGATCTACATGATGAGTCCAATGTCCTTGATTTAGGGAAGATAGGATTTCCTTGATTTAGGGAATACAGGATTTACCGGATTAAGACAGGATTTAAGACAGGATTAAATAATTAACATTCCTCAGATTAGCAATGCATTCATATTTTTTTCTTTGTTTGTTTTGTGGTTTTTTTATTGTCTAAAGTTTTACATATGTCTCTTTTTCTGCCAATTGACTCCTCCCCCACCCCCAGCTATTCCCACCTGGGCAAGCCCCTATCGCCTTAGTGTCTGTGTCCATTGGTTATGTTAATATGCATGCATACAAGTCCTTTGGTTGCTCTCCAATGCCCCTCTCTCCTACCATTTGTCTCTGGATCTATTCTTTTTTTTTTTTTTCTGGATCTATTCTTGTTCATCAAGATACATTGATCATTATATCTCACATATGAGTGAGATCATGTGATATTAATCTTTCTCTGACTGGCTTATTTTGCTTAGCATCATGCTCTCCAGGTCAATCCATGCTGTCGCAAATGGTAAAAGTTCGGCCAGCACTTGTTTGTTGATGATGATAGCCATTCTGACAGGTATGAGCTGGTACCTCGTTGTTTTGATTTGTACCTCTCGGATGATTAGTGATTTTGAGCACGTTTTCATATTGTCTCTGGGCCTTCTGTATGTCCTCTTTCAAAAAGTGTATATTTAGGTCCTTAGCCCATTTTTTGATTGGTTCATTTATCTTCCTTTTGTTAAGTTGTACGAGTTCTCATTAAATTTTTTAGATTAAGCCCTTACCGGAAATATCATTGGCAAATATGTCCTCCCGTTCATATTTTTTAAGAGACACAAACAGAAATTTCACTATCTAAACAATTTAAAAAAACAACAGACATGTTTAAACAATAAAGACAGATAGCATTCCCCACTAGAAACTTTGAGTCACCACAGAAACACAGGAGAGGTTTAGTAGGTTTTTTAAAAACAAACAAACAAACAAACAAAAACAAAACAGAAACAAACTAGCATAAAAACACTTTCACACCAGTGCACGCCACATTTACACCATAGAATACCCTGCATTCACAAAATCAGTTTCAATTGCTCAGAGATACAGAACAAGTCCCTGAACAGAGGCAGTAGAAAACTGCCTAGGAAAGCTTCTCTTCTACCTTTTTCAAAGGCAGGCCAAACTTGGACCCTTTGCCAGTCCGAGTTTTGATTTCCTTCCTGGGAAGTCCCAGAGATGGTGAACACCATCTAGAACAGTGATGGCGAACCTATGACACGCGTGTCAGAGGTGACACGTGAACTCATTCTTTCAGTTGATTTTTCTTTGTTAAATGGCATTTAAATATATAAAATAAATATCAAAAATACACGTCTTTGTTTTACTATGGTTGCAAATATCAAAAAATTTCTATATGTGACACGGCACCAGAGTTAAGTTAGGGTTTTTCAAAATGCTGACACGCTGAGCTCAAAAGGTTTGCCATCACTGGCCTAGAAGCTGTTCATCTTCAGTGGTTCTCAACCTGTGGGTCGCAACCCCTTTGGGGATCGAACGACCCTTTCACAGGGGTTGCCTTAAGACCATCGGAAAACACACATATAATTGCATATTGTTTTTGTGGTTAATCACTATGCTTTAATTATGTTCAATTTGTAACGATGAAATTGGGGGTCACCACAACATGAGGAACTGTATTAAAGGGTCGTGGCATAGGCAGGTTGAGAACCACTGCCTTAGGGGATGTCAGAGAGCCGGTTTCAGCCCGATCTCCGCAGACCAGGCTGAGGGACCCCACTGGTGCACGAATCCATGTACGGGGCTTCTAGTATCCATATAAGTTTTTTGGTTGATCTCTTTCCACCCATTCTCACCCCCTTTCCCTCTGAGAATCGTAAGTCTGTTCCATTTCCATGCCTGTTTCTATTTTGTTCAGCAGTTTATTCTGTTCATTAGATTTCTTATTTATTTTGAGTTTTAGATTCAATTGTTGATAGATATGTATTTATTGCCATTTTATTGTTCACTAGAGTCCCGGTGCACAAAATTTGTGCACAGGTGCAGTCCCTAAGCCTGGCCAGCAATTAACATGTGAGCATCTGCTGTGAAAGAGCAGGCCCCAGCTGACCCCTGGGCCCGGGGCAGCACCTGGGCCCCCAGGCATCCGAGCACCCCCCTCCGCCTGAGTCACTGTGCCCGAGTCCCCATGAAGAGATGTAGTGAACACAGCCGGATGCCACAGGCCAGGGTGCAGCATGGGCCTCTGGGCCGCCCAGCAGCGCCACATGGAAGCTGGGCAGGCAGCACACTCTCTCCTGGCCAGCCCTGCAAGGCAGCACACTCTATCCTGGCCAGCCTTGCAGACCAGCTCCTGCTCAAACCCACAGGGAGCCCAACCAGCCCCTGCAGTCCCAGTGGCTGTGGCCCAGCTCACCCAGAAGACTCTGCGTGGGTGCGGGGCAGGCCCCTCATGGGCACCTGGCACCTGAGCATGGGGGCTTCCCAGGTGTGGGAGCCCTAGTGTCCCAGGGGAAGTTAGCAGGGGGACTGAGAGTGAGCTTGGTGGACACCCTGCATTCTCACTGCACATCTGTCCCC
>NW_006287807.1:170268-176980 GCF_000327345.1 Myotis davidii
CACCCTGCCACAGGCCTTTGCCATGCTATTGTCTGTGTCCATAGTTAATGCATATATGCATATAAGATCATTGTTTAATCTCTTCCCACCTCACCCCCTTCCCTTTGAGAATCCTAGTCTGTTCCATTTCCATGCCTCTGATACTATTTTATTTCAGCAGTTTTTCTGTTCATTAGATTTCTTATTTATTTTGAGTTTTAGATTCAATTGTTGATAGATATGTATTTATTGCCATTTTATTGTTCACTAGAGTCCCAGTGCACAAAATTTGTGCACAGGTGCTTTCCCTTTTCGATTCAATTGTTGATAGATATGTATTTATTGCCATTTTATTGTTCACTAGAGTCCCAGTGCACAAAATTTGTGCACAGGTGCAGTCCCTAAGCCTGGCCAGCAATTAACATGTGAGCATCTGCTGTGAAAGAGCAGGCCCCAGCTGACCCCTGGGCCCGGGGCAGCACCTGGACCCCCAGGCATCCGAGCACCCACCTCCGCCTGAGTCACTGTGCCCGAGTCCCCATGAAGAGATGTAGTGAACACAGCCGGATGCCACAGGCCAGGGTGCAGCATGGGCCTCTGGGCCGCCCAGCAGCGCCACATGGAAGCTGGGCAGGCAGCACACTCTATCCTGGCCAGCCTTGCAGACCAGCTCCTGCTCAAACCCACAGGGAGCCCAACCAGCCCCTGCAGTCCCAGTGGCTGTGGCCCAGCTCACCCAGAAGACTCTGCGTGGGTGCGGGGCAGGCCCCTCATGGGCACCTGGCACCTGAGCATGGGGGCTTCCCAGGTGTGGGAGCCCTAGTGTCCCAGGGGAAGTTAGCAGGGGGACTGAGAGTGAGCTTGGTGGACACCCTGCATTCTCACTGCACCTCTGTCCCCATCACCCCCACCTCCAGGTAGCTGGTGAGAGGTCGCAGCATGTTGCCAACACCTGCCATATTCTGCACTGCCCCCTGGTGGTCAGTGCATATCATAGCAAGCAGTCAAACTCCCGGTCTCCCGGTCAAACTCCAGGTTGAACAACCGCCCAAAGGGACAATTTGCATATTAGGCTTTTATTATATAGGAAATTTCTTCTTATTTCTTCTTCTTCTTCTTCTTTTTCTTCTTCTTCTTCTTCTTCTTCTTCTTCTTCTTCTTCTTCTTCTTCTTCTCTTCCTCCTTCTTCTTCTCCTACTTCTTCTTCCTCTCCTTAAAGAATTTCATGTAACACTGGTTTGGTTGTGATGAACTCTTTTAGCTTTTTCTTATCTGACCTTCAATTCTAAATGATAGCTTTGCTGAGTAGAATAATCTTGTTTGTAGGTTCTTGCTATTCATCACTTTCAATATTTCTTACAATCCCTTCTGGCCTGCATAGTTTCTATTGAGAAATCAGGTGGCAGTCTTATGGGCATTCCCTTCCAGGTAACTAACTCCTTTTCTCTTGCTGCTTTTAAGATTCGCACTTTGTCTTTAACCTTTGGCATTTTAATTATGATGTGTCTTGGTGTGGTCCTCTTTGGGTTCCTCTTGTTTGGGACTCTTTGTGCTTCCTAGACTTGTAAGTTTATTTCTTTCACCAGGTAGGGGAAGTTTTCTGTCATTATTTCTTTTTTTATTTATTTTTATTTTTTTTACAATCCTCATTAGAGGATATTTTTTCATTGATTTTTAGAAAGAGTGGAAGGGTGAGGGAGAGACAAAGAAAAACATCGATGTGAGAGAGACACATCAATTGGTTTCCTCTCATATGCACCCCACCAGGGCCAGAAGCCTGCAACTGAGGTACATGCCCTTGACTGGAATCAAACCTGGGACCTTTTAGTCCACAAGCTGATGCCCTATCCATTGAGCCAAACCAGCTAGGGCTGTCATGATTTCTTCAAATAGGTTTTCAATATTTTGCTCTCTCTCTTCTCTTTCTGACACTCCATAATGAGAATGTTGGTACACTTGAAGTTGTCCCAGACGCTCCTTACACTATCTTCATATTTTTGGATTCTTTTTTCTTTTTGCTCTTCTGATTGGGAGGGGGTTTTTTGTTTTTGTTTTGTTTTTTTTCTTCTCCATATTTCAAGTTGTTGGTTTGATTCTCGGAATCCTTTACTCTATTGTTGAATCCCTGTAAATTATTTTTTACTTCAGCTAGTGTATGCTTATGACTTATCCTTTTTCATGTATTTGGCATTCTCACTAAATTCCTTGAAAGTCTTACTAAGTCCCTTGAAGGTCTCATAAAGCTCTTTGAGTAACCTTATAATAGTGGCTTTCAATTCTGTATCCAATAGTTTGCTTTCTTCCATTTCTTTCATTTGTGATATGTTTCTTTGTCTCTGCATTTTGGCTGATTCCCTGAGTTTATTTCGATGTATTAGGTAGGGCTTCTATGTCTCCTGGAGTTGGTAGAGTGGCCTTGTACAGTAGGTGTCCTATAGGGCCCAGTGGCTCAGCCTCCCCAGTCACCTGAGCTGGGCATTCTAGGTATGTCCCTGTCTGGCCTGTGTGCACAGTCTTGTTGTAGTTGAGACTTGACTGCTGTTGGTGCCACTGGAAGGAATTGACCTCTAGGCCAATTGGCTGTGAGGACCAACTGTGACTTCAATGAGAGAGCTGCTGTGCAGGAGACACTCCTATAGAGCAGGACTTGCTTCAGTGGGGCTTTGGTGCTCACTGAGTCTTCCCCTTGTGGATGTATAGAGTTGTAATCTGGTATGGTCTGAAGCTTTCCACTGGGTACACCGGCTCATGGGTTTCCAGGAGGTCCAAATTCACCACTGCCTGGGGGCACTGCAGAGAGATCTGCAGATTCCTCCTATTTGTATTGGGTTTGAAGAGCCCAGGCAAGGCCCAGCTGTGAATCAAAGCAGGCTGGTGCTGGTGCATTTCTGGTCTTGGGCCTTTTATTGATAGATTTGTGGCATGCTGATATCAGCTGCAGTTTGTTTGAGAGAGTTTAGCAAAGTCTGAAGCCTGAGCCAGGACAGGCCATTTGTATGGAAAAGCTGCTGAAAACTGCTTGGGTGGGCTGAAAATTGGATGGGATGGGGTGTCAGGGAATCACCAGAGTATAGCAAACAGTGTGCTCCAGACTGATGGGTCCTCAGATATGGTTGCCAGTAGGCCCTGGGACAGGGGAGGTCTTGGCACAGGAACAATGACCCCTGCAAACACCTCTGTCTGTTATAAAGCCACCCGAGTTCCTGCCCCAATGCCAGACAATCCAGTTCCTTCCCATATGTCTGGGTCCCCCAATGCCTTCTGGTGCTGGAGCTCAGAGGAAGCGAGTCCAAGTAAGTTCATTCCTGGCCCTTATAGAGGGACACCTGGATCTCCTGCAGCCTCCGTGTCCCTCAGCCACAATCCCTGCCTGTTTTTACAGGGACTTCTCTTCCCAGCTCTGGAACGCTGGGTGGGGGGTCTGGTATGGGGCTGGGACACCTTGCTCCTCAGGCAGCCTCTGCAGGGACAATCTCCCTCTGGGTTAAAGAAACAGCCCACATGGGTGCCGGACCAGTCCACTCTGAACCTCTGCCCCTCCTACCAGTCTCAATATAATTCTTATAATTATAACTGGTCCCCAATATTCTCTTTCTGCCCCTAACATAGCTATAGTTATAAGAAATATTATTCATGCTCTGTTAACTGTGAGTGTTCTGTTCTGATTAAAGAAAGTACATTCTAACCTGGCTGAGAGTTTCATGCAGGACCTGGAAGCTCACCTGGAAATGTGGCCCATCCTCCACATCAGGGAGCTGCCTATTATCATGGAAAGATTAACAACCGTGTTGCAGAAACCAGAGGCACCAGCCCTTTGAAAACCCCAGCCCTTTGCAACCCCTCAGCCTGCATTACCTGTAAACTGACCATTTTGCATTCCCATTCTTATCCCTTTTGCCTACTTTCCCATGTAATCTTCGTCCTCCTACCAATATACGCAACTGGCTTATGAGGTGGGGGGCGGGGAGGGGGTCTGAGCAAATTTTTGTGGCTGACCTGCTGCTCTTCCATACTGCTGGCATTACTATAATAAACACTCAACAAGATTCAACCCTGTCCTTGCTGAATTAGCTCAAGTAGTGACAGGCAGCCCAGACCCATTGATGGTTTAGTCTCTACAATTCTATTTCTGCCCCTAGCAAATGAAGTACAGACACTAAGGAAGACAGTCTGGAGTTTCCTTTTAATTCTCACCTGAGGATTTTTTCCCCATTGATTATTTTAGAGAAAGTGGAGGGGAGGGAAGAGAAGAGAGAGAAACATCAATGTGTGAGAGACACATGGATTGGTTGCCTCCTGCACACACTCTGACAGGGGCTGGGGATCAAGCCTGTAACTGAAGTTATGTTCCCTTGACTGGGAATCGAACAGAAAACCCTTTGGTCCATGGTCTGATGCTCTAACCACTGAGAAAAACTGGCCAGGGCTGGAGTTTCCTTTTAGAATTAATAATAGAACTATCATATTGAGGAGACAGAAGGAAGCTAGGTAGATAGGGGTGGGGCCATTGTAAAGGAAGGGAACCTGGAACCCAACTAGGCAGAGTTACTGAGGCACCCCAACTAGGTGGGGAAGGAGGGGCACTCATGAGAGAGGCCTGAACTTTAAAATGTGTGGATATTGCTAGGACAGGTACCATGCAGTTAACCAATCACAAGGCACTAAGGCGTATAAATCAATCCAAAGAATATTGCTATGGCAGAATTATTTGAAGTGATCAATTAGGAGCTAGCAAGACTACCCCCCCCCCCCCAAATTAGAAGTCACACACTTCCTTTCACTCTCTCTCTTCTCCCTGACAGGCAATGGGTTCCTAACGTTTGTTCCCGTGGTGGGACCACGTCCCCGCGTCTGTGGGCCTCCACACAGGGACAGCTAGACTTTAATTAGCTTGGATACAAGCTACTCCCGACTACAACATGGCAAGGAAACTCCGGACACTGGCCTGCTCTTGGAGCCCCAGCGGCACCTGTTCCAGGACTGGCTTATCCCAATAAACTTTGGTTCCATTAGTCGTTTTTGTCCACAATTTTATTCTGGGAAGAACTTCGGTTCACCCTTGGGGTGTCAATATGACCCAGCAATTTCTCTTCATGTTTTACCTGAAAAACATGGAAGCACTTATTTGTAAAGATATTCTCACCCCTATATTCATTGCAGCATTCTTTACAATAGCCCAGACATAGAAACACCCCCTGTCCATTGACGGATGACTGGATAAGATGTGTGTGTGCGCTGTGTGTGTCTGTGTTTAATGGAATACCACACAGCTATAAAAGGATGAAATATTGCCACATGGGTGGGTCTGGACAGTATTATGTTAAGTGAAATAAGTCAGATGAAAACAAAAACCATATGACTTCACTCATGTAGAATATACTAGTAAAACAAAAAGTAACACATGAACTAATAAAACAGACAAATTCATAGAGACAGTCAACAGAATGGTGGTTACCGGAGGGGAGCAGGGTGGGAGGAGGGCCAAGCGCAGAACAGGTGACTAGACGGCAGGTGGTGAGCATTCAGTACAGTAAACAGATAGCGAACTGCTATAATGTCCGCCTGAACTGTACATAATGTCATGACCAGTGTTGCCTCCATAAATATACGTTTTAAAAAGAAAGGAGGGAGGGAAGAAAAAGCTTGAAGCTGGAGCTGAGCACTTGTGGGTTCATTGTACTATTCTTTCTACTTCTGATTTTTTTTTAATATTTTTAAAATATATTGTATTGATTTTTTCACAGAGAGGAAAGGAGAGGGATAGAGAGTTAGAAACATCAATGAGAGAGAAACATCGACCAGCCACCTCCTGCACACCACCAACTGGGGATGTGCCCACAACCAAGGTACATGCTCTTGACCGGAATCGAACCTGGGACCCTTCAGTCCACAGGCTGACGCTCTATCCACTGAGCCAAACCGGTTCGGCTCTACTTCTGATTTTTAAAAATTCCATAATAAAAAAAGTTTTTAAAATAAAAACAAATGAATGCGCCAGGCAGCAGTGTTACTTCTCCCAAAAAGGGAAGCCTACCAATGGCTCATGTACCAGGCCTGCGGAGGGTAGCATGGCTGGTCCCCTCCCTCCAATCTGACCCATCCCGCCAGGAGGGGAGGCAAGCAGACCTGGCCCCTCTCCAGGGGCGGGCAGCAAGCACCCTCTCCTTCCCAGGCGGACTCCTCTCCCTCTGCCAGCGGGACCCTGCGGAAGAGAGGGGTCTGTGATGGTAAGGCAGTGGGAGCGCCCGGGTCGCACAGGTGAGGCAGGCCCCCATCTCCTAAGATCGCCCAGGAACACGGGGGTGGGTGGAGGATCGTGATTAGGTAGAAGGAACACACACACACACACACACACACACACACACACACACACACACACGCCTCCCTCCCTTTTCTCTTCCTCCCACTCCGGAGGGCAAAGGGCGGTACCCTGGTCCGGTTTTCAGTTGCAGATCTGGAGCTTGGTGGAGGGAGGAGGCGACTTAAATCCTTAAATCGGGGCAGGCACCCCTCCCCGCTCCCTCCCACCAGTCCTTTCCTCCATCTCCTCCTCCTCCTCTTCCTCCTCCTCTTCCTCCTCTATCTCCTCCTTCATCTCCATCTCCTCCTCCATCTCCTCTTCCTCTATCTCTTCCTCCATCTCCTCCTCCTCTATCTCCTTCTCCATCTCCTCCTCCTTCATCTCCTCCTCCTCCATCAGCTCCTCCTCCTCTTCCTCTTCCATCTCCATCTC